>NC_047658.1:12936517-13061517 GCF_011762505.2 Arvicanthis niloticus
AGAAATGGATCTGTGTGAGAAGTAGGTTGAAGACCGAGGCTAGGAAGCCTAATTCTGCAAGGTCTAAGATGAGATACAGGCCGGGGTTGAGAGAGAAGTGAATCAAAGAAGTCAGGGGTACTGGAAGGCCAGGCAGAAGGGACCCAGCACAAGCCAAATCACTGCTGTCCCTGCCATTCAGGTGCATGCCTGCTGGTGAGCCTCCAGGCGAGGGGAGCGAGTTTGGAGACCGACACTAATAACCTGAGATACGATTGTAATCATCATTGCCGAAATTGCAGACAAAGGGCTAATTATCAGGACTCATAAATAGACACTTAAAATGTTGTACATGAGACTTGTTCATTATACACGGATTCTACTTTTGGCGAACTCCTGAATATAATCACCGACGGGGCTGAGATTGGCAGGGCCAGGGTCTGCTACTGGGCTGGCACGCACCTCGGGGCTGGAGCCAGGACTCACATGGGGTGGGTTTTCTCAGCCCTTGCAACAGGCTGGGACTCAAAGACAACCTGGTCCAGCATGCCTTGCCTCTCTCCCTTGCAGACATGGTTTCCCACAGAGCAGGCAGAACCAAGGCGAGCGGACTGCACTCTGCAAGCCGGGCTCTGAGCTAGTCTTTGCCAGAATCCTGAACATAGCCCTTGTATGGAAATCGCCGACAAAAGAAATTAAGAGCAGAGACACTGGGATTAGACTAATGCATTGATCAAGTCAGACCCTCTCTCTTTCACTGCCAGCGCGCCCCATATAAAAGCGTCATTAAAGAATCTCCATCGTCTCTCCAAGTAATGGCCTGCGATTTGAGCATGCCCCAGTGATTGACAGGTGATGCCACGGCGGCCTGTGTTGTCTTTAAAAAGCCACATCAGATCAGCAGAAGCTTAAAGCACGGCATAAATTATAGATACACGTCTGTTTCTTTGATGATGTGAGACTCATAGGTGCATTGCTCTTCCCTCACACAGAGAACTGCACTTTCAGGAGCCTTTGTGCCTGGTCACATCACATTTGAAAAAACAACAGGAAAAAAACATAGCCCTCTCCCTCCGTTTCCTTTCTCCTTCCTCTTGTTCTTAAAACAAAAATATTTTAAACAAACCAGCCTGCTTCCAAGGCAGCTTGGAAGTTTTCCACTTTGGAAAAATTAATTAAACATCAAATGAGCGTTGAAGTACGGAATTCGGTGCAGCAAAGATTATGGCACCGGGCTACATCTATCTGTCAACCCCGCTAACTGTGCCTACTGGAGGCAGGGTTACTGAGTCGGAATATTGTAGGCATCCCGGTCGTTCAAAAACAAAGACGTTCAGAAAGTATTAACAGACACATTCTTTGCTTCGTAAATTTTATTGTCAGCTGGCGATGCAATTTCCTTATTACCGAGTTCTAAAAGTCTCCCGTGGAATGATCAGAAGCCACTGCACCAAAGAGAAGGAGCAAAAACATGAAAACGTGGCTCCAGTAAGGTGGGAGTCAGATACAAGCAGAACGATATTCCTCTATCTTGTCAACTGAGAGGTGCCTTTAAAAAGAATGTTTTTAATTGTGTGTGTGAATCAGGTGTCTGTGGTGGCCAAGACCCACATGGAACTGGAGTTACAGGCGCCGGTGAGCTGCCAACCCAGGTGGTGGGAATCAAACTCAGTTCCTCTGCAAGAGCAGAGCTCAGAATCAAATCCAATGGTCCTCTTAACCACTGGGCCATCTTTTCCAGTCTAGTTGCCTTGCCTTTTGCCTTGCCTTGCCTTGCCTTGCCTTGCCTTGCCTTGCCTTGCCTTGCCTTGCCTTGCCTTGCCTTGCCTTGCCTTGCCTTGCCTTGCCTTGCCTTGCCTTGCCTTGCCTTGCCTTGCCTTGCCTTGCCTTGCCTTGCCTTGCCTTGCCTTGCCTTGCCTGTCTTGAGTCTCACTATGCGCTGGCCTTGAACTCAGGATCTTCCTCCTGGGTGCCTGGAGCAGAATGACAACACATTGGTCAAGTCAGATGCTCTCTCTTTCACTCAGCATACCCCATACAAAAGCTTCATTAAGGGAACGCCATCGTCTCTCCTAGGCACGGCCTGTGATTTGAGCATGACCCAGTGATTGACACCTGATGCCATGGCAACCTGTGCTGTCTTTAAAATGCTACTTCAGATCAGCAGAAGTGTGCAGCCTCATGCTTGACTGGGAGGTGCCCCCTTCCATAGCCTCTCCCAACCTTTACTCGTCTAGCCATCTACCATGAATTCTGCCGTTCACTTGAGCTTCAAAACAATATTTTCCTCATAATCTGACTCAAATCAAAACCTCTGAGGATCCTTTTGTACGTTCACCATACTTCTAGAAAGAGTGACTTCCTTTGTGGAGGAGCTCCCCATGGAGAACCAGCCCAGGCTTCCCAATAATTCCTGGATGAAATTCCCCAGTAGAGACAACATGCACAAGGCCAATCATTTGGCATTGTTTTACCATTAGAAGAGAAATTTGGTCCCTGCCTGAGCCCCACTGAATTTTGTAGAGTTCGCTCGGAGACACTAACTTGAAAAACACTAATCACAGATCACTTTTCTTGGAGCTAAAACGGTTCCTTTTCCCCTAGGTGTCAGGATCTCTAAGTTGACATAATTCTGCACAAATCACTCTGGCAGTGTAACTTAGAATGTCCCAATCCCCTTTGGACCCTGGCCTCTGTAACTGGGCCATCACTCACTTAATCTCACCTTATCTTTAAATAAATGTAACCAGAAGGGACTTGTTCGGCTCACCACCTCTTGAGTGATGTGAATTATTTATACAGTCTTCACAGGCATTTGTTAAGCTGCACACAGTCAAGGAGAGAGAGGAGCTGTGTGTCTCCTGTTCATCTTGAAGGATACAACCTCGAGGTCAGGGTGTATAGCAGGAACATCCTGGAAGACTAACCCTAGCCTTGGCTAGAATAGAGTCCACTTGGGTTTAATCATCTTCCACAGGACCTTAAACAATAGAATCTCAAGGTAGAGGTGGTGCTAATGAGGTACTCAACCCACACAGAAGGGATGAAGGCCAAGATTCCAACCATAGGCCATGTAATACAGGCTCTAACTTGTGGCCCTCACTGTATTGCCAGCAAAGCATCTGGCTGTTGACAGAGGTCCAGACACATAGCGGAAGCTCCATGAGCAACTCCTATACAGAGAATGAGTGGTATAATACCAAAGCCAATGGCATGCTCTGATTAGTACAGATTTACCACGTGGCACCAAGAATAGAGTGAGGTCTAGAATTCTACCATTTGAGTTTTAGATGTCAAATACATAAGACATTGTTCCACCCACCTGCTCGGCATGAGCCCCCAAACCCAGAATAATCACCCTAAGATGTCTCCTGAGATCCGGGATGCTACCCCATTGCCAGCTATATGCATGTTGATGTTATTGAGAGGCTAATTTCAAAAAAAGAAGCTCTGTTCGTCTCTGTTGTCCATCCCTCTCATGCACATTCATTTTCTCATAGGTAGTCCTTGCCATCCTCCACTATCCTCTGCATCCTGTACTTCCTGGGTATTTGGAATGTATTTGGAAATGCCAGTTTCCTACGAATTCCTCCTTATTCCCTTGTGGGCTTGTCAGGGTTTTGTTTGTTTGTTTGTTTGTTTTGTCAACTTGACACAAGCTAGTCATCTGAGAAGAGGGAACTTCAGTCAAGAGGATGCCTCCCTCAGATTATTTTCCCCCTCAGATTATTTTCCTCATTATTGGTTGATGTGGGTAAGTCTACTGTGGGCAGTGTCTTCCCTGGGGTAGTGGCCCTGGGTGCTATAAAGAAATCAGGTTGACACAAACCTTTTGATCTACAGTGGTGTATTATTGCCTGCAAGATCTGCTAGGGCAATGGTGGCGCAAACCTTTCGGAGTGACCAACCAATGTCTGATTTGACTTAAGGCCCACTCCATGACATGGGTCCCATCCATTCTCATGGGGCTTGGGTGACCAAGAATCAGAGTCTAGATAGCTCAGGAACTTAGGGTGAAACCAAATAATACTGGTCTAAAAAAAATAGTGATAGAGTCACTCTACATAATGTTCTGCTCTACTCATAGATCAGCGCCTTCTTCAGCCATCATCAGAGATGCTTTCTCCTGAAGCAGATAAGAACAAAGATAAAGACCCATAGTCAGACATGTGCAGACAGAAAGAGAGAAAGACTTTGGAACACTCAGCCCTAAATTGGATGTCTCCATCAAATCCTTCTCCTTGGGGCCCAGGGAATTCTGCAGAAGAGGAGGCAGGAAGGCTGTAAGGGCGAGAGGCAATGGATGACTCCAAAAGAGCAAGGCCCTCTAAATTGACATGAGAAACAGGAGTCTGCACCAGGTCCTCTGCATGCATGGTACAGCTTCTAGTTTAGTGCTTTTATGGAATTCCTGAGTATTCTTTCTGTGAGAAAGAATGGGTCTCTGATTCTTGGGACTTCTCTTGGCCTCTTTTCCTTCTGTTGGCTTGCCCTGTCCAACTTCAATGTAATAGTCTTTGTTTCACTTTATTATATATGATTTTGTTATGTATTTTTGAATAAATGAATGCATACTTAGACATTAGGGTGAAAGTTAACAGCCTGTCATGTATATCTACTGGAATAGGGAAACCCATTTGTCTCCAAAGGATTGACACTTGTTAAATCAAGTATTCTAGGGAAGGTCTCAAGTACAGGAATAGTTGATCAACATATAATACACTCTACAGTTTGTGTGTGTGCTTTTTATTTGGCTAGAGTTTGGTGGGGGTTATCTCCCCTTTTTGAGTGTTGTTTTACTTTATTTTTTGTTTGTTTATTTGGGGGGATTTTGTTTTATTGGGTGTTTTTTTTTTAGAAAGAACTTAAAGTTGGATAGTTAGGGAGAGAGAGAGGTTCTGGAAGGACTTGGGGAAAGAGAAGAATATGATCAAGATATATTTCAATTTAAAAGTTGTTTTAAATAATAAAAACATAATGAGAGAGCATGTGCAAGAGAGAGAGACAGAGAGAGAGAGAGAGAGAGAGAGAGAGAGAGAGAGAGCAGGAAGGCAGGTGAGCGAACCATGAGAGTAAGCCACATTCCTCTGCAGTCTCTGTTTCAGTTCCTGCCTCCCAGCTTCTGCCTTGATTCCCCTTTATGATGATGAACCATGATCAGAATTCGTAAGACAATAGAAAGCAAACTAGGACACCACAGATCCCAAGTACACTCAGCCTGGAAGGCACGCTATTATAACTGCCTAGACTCTAGACTCTAGATGGTTCACTGCCCAGGGCTAGAGCTGAGAGAAGTCCTAGAATTGAAGTTTCTGAAGAATTATGAACCACCATCTGGTAAGTGATCATAGGCTTGCTGAAAAAAGCTTGCAAGACAAATACCACTGTAAAAATAAGGGGGGGGGGGAGAAGGAAGGAATCAACAAACATGTTAGTCTAGAAAAGGGTATGAAAGATTCACACATGCTCCTTGCATGGCTCAGTCTTCCTTCCCCCTCTCCTTTTTCCACTTCCATTGCCCTCAACTTCCCCCTTTCGGGCTGATTATTCCAAATGGAATGGGTGTTCCAGAGTGTTGTTACTGGGAGGTCTGACACTGTGAAGGTCAGCATGATGATGACTAAGATGAGTCTGTTTCCCAGGGGTGGAATCTGTTGTAAGATACTTCTCAGTGGATGGGTGTTTGGAGTGAAGATACTCCTTGGGTTGGGATGAGGTTGAATCCCAATGAGCCCAGGTTGAAATATCAAATCCAGAGTATACTTAACACATCTTCCTATAAATGTCTTAACTCAGCTGTACAATGTGCTGTAGAGTGTTGACCATTATGCTCGGGACTGCATGGCTGAGTGGGAGCTTGGCTAAGCCCTGCTAAGACCAGGAAAGAGTGTCTTACTACTTACAACTATCCCAGGAAAGAATTGAAGATAGGTATATGTCTTCCACTGGGTGTTGTTTGCTTCTTCATTGTCATAAAGTCAGTAAGTCAAGCCACTGTAGGCTGGGGAAGTCTCTACTTCCACCTGACTCGGAAAGGGCCATGTACCTCAAAAGCATGTTCCTTACCATATTGGAATCTTCTTTCCCTGTCAGAAGACATATTCTTGACACCTGCTACTCCATGACACACCCCCCAAGGCACCAGGAAAATGCAATCCGACATTGTGATCAGATATTTCAAGGTATCTGTCGGCATTCGATTTCTTGCCACTGTGGGATGATAGTCTGTATCAGTTGGCCTTTCATTGCTGTGACATAATGCCTGAGGAAAATAACTTAAAGCAGAAAGCATTTGCTGCTTTTTTTCCCCCTGGTTTTGGTTCCAAAGGTTATGATCACTTGGCTCTGGGTCATGGCGGAGCATCAGGGCATAGTGGAATAGAACTGATCACCTTGTGGCAGGCAGAAAGCATAGAGAGAGTAGCTGGGAAGAGAGACAGGAAGGGCTCAAGGGCGACACACTTTTCAAAAACACAACCAAAGATGACTTATACCCTCCACCTAGGCACCTTTAAAAGCCCATCTAGTATGAACTCATGGGTGGCTGAGTCCATTGGTGGACTCAGCACCCAGTTCCTGCAGTAGTGCTATGAGCTGGACCACAAGCTCTCAGCAGAGGAACCCCTGTGGTTATCTTCCTATAAGAAGCAGGCAGACAACCTAGTGGCTACAGAGGTGGATGGCAGGACCTGGCAGAATATCACATAAAGCCCCGTCAAATTGTGGCCCTGCAGGATAGTGGCTCTCCGACTCTTGAACTTTCTACATGCTATCTCCTGGGTTTCAAACATGTTCCATGTCAAACCCTCAGGGAACCCACACAGGTCAAATGCAGCTCTCCAGACAGTAACACTCCGTCTTGAAGGACGGGCGTCATAGTTCTGAGGACACTGTTCCAGCAGCTCATCTTTTCCTCTTGCTTCCAGATGAGGCAGCCACCTGCCCCAATTTGTCCCCTTGTCAGCACTGAGTTCCACGTCTTTTCAGGTGTTTCTGAGAGGTGGCAACTCACCTTCAAAAGTGGGGATGCATTTGTGGAGTCAGAATCTAAAAACATGTTCCTCTCTTGGTCCTTGACATCTTCCTGTAATATTGGGCATGCTCTTGGATGCCTTGGTTGCTAAGATTATAAGATGCTGTAAGTAAAGGGGCTTATTCAGTGAAGGTGAGTTTCCTGACAACTGGATGAGGAGATAATGGAAAGAGAAGGCTGGTCCTGACTCTTTGCCCTGCTAACTGCGGGCCTTGGTGTACCCCAGCATGTACTTGCCTATCTTCATTTGCACCACTTTACTGTGACCTTAGTGATCTGGAAACTAGGCTGCCTGTGATGGTGTTCCAGGGAGGAGGCTCTTCCTAACATGAAACTCTGCCTCCATCACTTGCATGATGAACAGAAGTATTGCTGCCTGTCTGTCTTAGGGAATTTTCTGTTTCTATACCTGAATGCTTGAGACTGGGTGACTTAGAACGCTGGGAGGTCTGAGAGATGCATGGCATGGAGCCTCTGGCAAGACCCCTTCTGGCTACATGTTAACAAGAATATCCCATTGTGAGATAGAACATCTGTGCCACACTGACCCCATAATCCTTAGGGGCCCAACCTCAGAGGATCACTGAATTCTAAAATCACTCTAAGGCTCTACCTTTTAACAGCATTAACATATGCATTCGGTTGCTCAGCTTCTGACTACAAACACAGTTCTGCCTCTACAGACATTGGGACGAAATCCTAGGTGTTAGGCCAGGAGAAAAGGGTTCTATTCACCCCACTCTCTTTGCTTCTTTGAAACTTTGAAGAGCTGGGGGTGAGCTGCGGGTCCAGGTAACCCCTGTTCTGCCTCTCTTTCTGTTGGGGGTAAAATGAAATCGCAGAGAGTTTCTTCCTCAGGTTGCCATAGGTTCACCACAGAAGTGTCACCTTGGGATGGTGTGTTATAGCTTTTGGATAAAGCCAAATGTTTCCATACATTAGAAAAGAAACGGGGTAAGGATGGAAAGATCATAGAAGGGGAGAGAAAAGGAGTGGGAGCCAAGGTGTGTTGGCTAGGTTTTTTTTTTTTTTCAACTCCATGTAAGCTAGAGTTATCTGGGGAGGGGGATCCTCCACTGAGAAAGTATCTCCATCAAATTGGCCTATAAGCAGGCCTGTGGAGAATGTTCTTGATTAATGGTTGATGTGGGAGAGGGCCCAGTGCACTGTGGGTGGTGCCATGCCTGAGTATATATGGTCCTGGCATGTGTAAGAAACTGGCTAAGCCAGCCATGAGGAGCAAGCCAGGAAGCAGTGTACCTCCATGGCCCCTGCTTGAACTCCTGCCTCCAGGTTCCTGCCCTTGAGTTCATGCCCTGACTTTCTCTCCTGATGGACTGGGAGCTGGAAACTGAAATAAACCCTTTCTTCCTCAAGCCACTATGGTCACGGTGTTTATCACAGCAAGAGAAAGCAAACAAGGGAGCAGCTTTGTCTACCTTTGTCTCCTCCATCTTAAACCACGGGGTTCACGTCGGTTAAACCTTGTTCTTTTCTTTCCTTTGTCTTCTTTTCTTTCTATCTTCTTTAAGACAGCATATCACTATGCAGCCCACATTGGACTCGATTTTTAATCCTCCTTCTTCAACCTTCTGAGTACCAGAATGGAAAGTGCAATTCCGCTTGAGGTCGTTTTCAAAAATACTTCTCAGTCTTCCACAATTACCACCCCCAAAGGGTAAAATGTCACACAAACCTACAAGCTTTCTAGGGTGTCTGGAATTGTTGGTTCCCTATTGCAGGGTTTTTTAAACCCAGTATTGAAAAAAATATATTGACTGCCACAGGAGACAGAAATGGTAGCAAGCGTCCCACGTTGTGTAAATCAAAATATTACATCTTGCTTCCAGCATAGAGAGATTACCAACAACAACAAAAAAATAGAACAAGAACCCCATGATTAGTGTAGTGCATTGATTAGGTCTCTTTTCCATGTTTGGCTGCCAGCCCCACACACTAAAAAAGAAAGCATGCAGGCAGTTGCTGAGTAAATTGTATGTGTTTTATAAGCTCCTGTGAACATTTCTCCTAAAAAAAAGAAAAAGAAAAATTCAACCAAACAAAGCAAAACAAAATTTTCCTTAGGGTGACTATGGGTATCAGATAGGTGGGGTTTGGTTTGCTCAGCAACCAGGGTTGGGTGGGATCTGATTGCCTGCGTTGTTTACAAGGGATCATCTCTCCAGTTTCCTCTCTGCAGGTTATTGTTCCCTCCCCCAACTGTCTATCATCTAGCCCGTTCTGTCCCTCTCTTCCCATCTATGTCCTCTGTGTCTCCATCCCCCTCTATTTGTGCCCCTGGCAATCTCTAGGAGGAGGTGATGTAGGAATAAGACCTGTCCACTGATGAAGTGGTGCATCGCTGGGATCCCAGCACTCTGGACCTGAGAGCAGGAAGAAATAAGGGCAGCCTGAGCTGATATAGCAAGGAAAGGATCAACCTGAACTAAACTGGGGAAACTGAAAACACAGAGGGCCAGATATTCAACTCAGTCATAGAGTGCTTGCATAGTACAAGCAGAGGTGCCACAGTATGGTGACATGGCTCATCAGCCAAGGGCAACTGCCACCAAGCTGAAAGGTCTGAGACCCAAGTTCACTTCATGAAGCCTGCAGAATACAAGGAGAGAACAGTTGAAAGTTGCCCTTTGTCCCACACACGTACACACACACACACACACACACACACACACTAAATAAATAAATAAACAAACAAATAAATAAATAAATAAATAAATCAGAGGCACTACAAAACCTAAATTTAAAAAGTCTAGAGACCTGAGGAGATGGTTCAGAGGTGCCAGTCAAGCATGAAGATTGGAGTTGGATTCTCAGAACCCATAAATGAATGCACGGTGGGTGTGGTTGCCTACCTATAATACCAGCTCGGAAAAGAAAGTGCCAAGAGACCCTAGAACAAGCCTCCTGGCAAATTACCCATATCAATGATGAGACTCTGCCTCAATGAGTAGGTGGAAAGCTATTGAGAAAGGGTCCTAATATCAACCTCAGGTGTGCGTGTACACATGCACACATACACACACACATGCACACACATACACACATACACATAAACACATATGCACACACATATACACAGACATACACACACACACATATACACACACACACACATACACACACATACACACACACACATACATATACATACACATACACATACACACAGCACAGGATCTTCATGACTCAGGGCAACAGCAGGATATCTGAGAGGAATCCCTGTGAGAATCCAGTATTGATAGTGTGACAGAAGTCAGAGGCCTCAAACCAGACCAGTGACTCATTGCAACGAACATTTGCAAGTAAAGATATTTGGACAAAGGGGTATACTGTGGGACATACTGGGACACACTGCAGCTTCTACAACCAAGATATTTTGTTTGTTTTCTTTGGCTGGGGTTGTGGGGAAGCTGCAGACGCAAAGGGTAGATATGAAGTAGTTTGAGGGAGATGAGTGGGATTGGGGTGTATGATGTAAAATTCAAGAAGGATCAATAAAAAGATTTTTAAAATGCATACTTTTTAAGCCCACTCATATAAAGTGAGTTCCAGGCTGTAGTCTATGGTCCAATAGGAGGTAGACTGAGTTCACTGCTTATGCTTCTCAAGCCAGCTCACATCTTAGAAACTGTTATTACAGGAAAGAGCTTCCAATAAGCCAGATACATAGGCAGCCTAAGCCAAAGACTCAGCAACTCTGCAACCTGAGCCTGCAGCTAAGGACCACAGCCCAAGACTCTCATGTACCTGGCCATGAAAGGTTCCAAGGGAACCTACTTTCCTGGCCAGTCCCTCTGCCTTGGCATTCTTGGGTAGCTGGCCCTTCTCTCTCTTTGGATTGGGGAGGGGCAGTTCCTGCCCCTGTCAGAGCTCCCTGCCCACAGCCTCAGAACACCTGCCCTTAATTCCAACAGCCAAGGGACTAGACTGGACCTCGGTTATCACAAAGCAGCCTGATGGGTTTTTATTTGAAGTAGGGTGTTAGTTTGTCTGGCTTTGGTTCTTGGACCTAAGTCCTCACACATGCTCGGCCAACCCTCTACTACTGAGCCATGTCCTCTTGCCTGCTGCACACTGAATGTCCCCACGAGAGGGGACAAGTGGAAGCCCTCTTGTCCTCTTTCTGCCATGTTAGGATGCTCAAGGGAATAAGGGACTCCAACATGGAGGAGAGTCCTCACCCCTCACCAGGACTCACCTGTGCTGCTGCCACTATATTAGTTACTGCCATGTCACTGTGACAAAACCCTCCACAGAAAGAACAAAAGGGAAGAGGGGTTTACTTAGACTCACAGTTTTAAAGAATACGATTGATGTTCCCATCACAGCAGCATGGATGGCTGTCTCCACCATGTCAGGAGCATAACACTGCCATCCTTTACAGGGTAACTGGCCAAGAAGTAGACAGTAGGACCAGAAGGACTTCAGGCTCTAACCTTCATCCCCAGTAAACCTCCTCTGATAGCCGAGGCCCACCTCTCAAGGTACCACTGTAGTTGGTTGGCCTAATGTTGCTTATATTCTAATGCTAATTTGGGGCCCCCAAGACTAGTGCCCAGATGTCACCAAGATATTAGTGACATATTGGTGATGGCTGTTGGGGAGAAGAGACCCAGGTGGTGTTGAGGTTTTCATGGGTTTAGAGAGAGGAGATGAAGAAGGAGAGAGGGAGAAGCCTCCATGAAATAGAAGGAGTGCGTAGGAAAGAAGAAAGGCCACCATGGGTTAGCTGAGTCATACAAACGTGGCCATGTGGGCTGGCCAATTGGAGCTAAGAGCAGCCCAGATGAAACATAGTAAGTAACAACTTGGGCTATGGACAGGAAGGTAGATTCTAACACCATGGAGGGTAGACAGTTGCCCAGCTATTGTGCTGCCTGAGACATATTTAAAAATATAAAGGCTGTGTGTGTCTTCATCTGGAAACATAAATGGTTAAAGGCAGGTAGAAATCCAACGCCAGGATTTTTTAATAGCTATTTACTACATACCATCACCTCCCAACACATGTCCCCTAACTGGAGACTGAGTGTTCAAATACATGAGGCTGGGGCAACTCACAAACTGCAACAGCCACTTCCATACCCTCCCTGGAAAGACATCCCTCTTTTCTTCAGTGGTACTTCTCCTGCCTTTCTGGAAGAGCATACTGACCTCAGCCTGTCCTGCCCACTCCTCTCTGCATCCTGCCTGCTTGCTCCAAAATATAAAAATCTCCATTCAAGTATTTTTGTATTCATGGATCATAGGCAAGTGTTCATTTGGAGACTCAGTGGCATTTTGAAATGAGAGCATCTTATATAAAGATGTCAGGGACAGAGCTTCCCACGGTGAGGTTGAAAGAGAGAGAGGTGCAAATGAATAGGCTAGTTCCCAGGATCCAAAAAATTTTCAACATCTTATTATTTAGATTACCCTACATATAATTTTCCAATATTTGGTATTATAGACTTTTGAAGGTATTGGTTAAAATTACTTCATGCCTGACATCAATTTAGCTGTATTCATTATCTAGCTAAAATCAAACCTTAAAAATAGCTGATTAGGGTAAGTAAGCGATTTTCTGATAAATGCAAATTCTCAACCATTTTCAAAGGAGTGCTCACAGCAGACAGAAATAGAAGGGCCAGGGGGTAATGGTCCTTCAGTGCTTCGCATCCTGGCATGGAGCGATGTGAATTCGGGAATGTTCTAAATGCCTGCGGGATTTGATTGTCTCTGGAAGGCACCCAGCTTTCCCCAGCAATCGCCTGACTCCACAGCAGGACAATTGCTCCAGACTCCACTCACTCTAATGATGGGTTTGCTGGTGCGATGGTTTTGAGAACTCATTGCCTTGGTAGAAGCTCCTGGCCCATCATGAGCCAGTGAGCCACGGGATCAATATGTCCCTGTCAGCTCAGATTGAGCACAAACAGATGGATCGGAATGGCTAACCTGAGTCTTCATGCAGGGACACAAGAAGTGCCCAGACTCCACACCATGATCTCCAGACCTCTCAGCCTAGCTGGACGTGAGACTGAACACTGCTGGTCCGTATTACCAAACCATAGCTGCCCCAGTACATGCATCTGGATCCTGCCTGCCTGGAACCTGCAGGGAAGGCAGTATCTTCCCCAGTAGACTAGAAGACGCATGGAGAAGTACCTGGCCTCAAAGAGACGTGGTCAGTGGGGTCACACTCCTTGCTATGCACCCACAGGGAGAGCAGCAGGCAGGTGTACACAGATTTTACTTGTGGATTCAGGAGGTAGATGTGCCTCGGTTTCTCTACACCCAAATAATTTTCACTCCCATGATTTCCCAAAGTGTCTCTCTCTGTTCGAAGTTATTTTTTGAGCCAAATCAGTTTCTTGCACTGGATCTTAGCCAGAAGGCCAAGAAAGAATCAAAGCATCTTCTTGGCAAGACCTTTGTACCACATCCAAATATGTCCAGCCCTGTCACTCTCCTTGTCACTCCTGTCCCCATCTATGGGACTAGGCTGTTCTCTCGGCTGCTGGACTCAGTTTTCTCCCATGTCTGATTTTCTCCTCTCGACCACGACAGGAGCGTTGTTACTTTCCCATTCTGACCCGGGATATGACAGGGCTCTCACCCAGAGTCAGTGCTTAGCCAAAAATGTACTAGTATTGCCAAAACCATAGCTAAAATATTGAAATAAGGCCCTACTTGCCAAAAAGCTACTTCCCCATACTCCTTGAGAGTCCTTCACCACCCTGTCTGTCCCAGCTCTCCCCTAGACAGTTACACCCTCCAGACAATAATAAAGGGTCTATTGTAAGTCCTGTGCCTGTGAGATGGTCACGGCTGTGACTATTTCTCTCTCAAGAACAAACAGGGTTTCATGTCCAGCCCTCACCTCCATCCCCAGAAACCAGAGGCCCCAGTGTCCTTGTGAGAGTCAGTTTATGGGTGGCCTGAGTTACTTGGTGGGCTATTGGCCAGTGGTGGGTAAGCCAGGCTGAACCTAACCTTGAGATTCACAGAAATTTACCTTACAGGACAATCAGCTGGCAGCCGTCTGGCCGCTGTCATCAATGGCTCTCACCTTGCAGGATGATCAGTGGACTTCAAGCTGGCCACTGTCACCAGGCAGCCTTCCACAGACAGGGTGGAGAGTAACTGCCACAGCTCTGTGCACAGTCAATCAGACTGGGGGACAAGGGCAGTGGGGAGGACTTTATCTCCCACAGGTCCCCATCACTGACAAGGAAGACACCTGCTAGCGGGAGGCTGGGAAGCCTCGCCTGCTGACTCTGCAGACCTCTGAGGTCTGTGTTTACCCTTTGCCCAGCTCTTTTGGTCTTTAACGGACTCATTGCTTATTCTTCTGAACCATTTGCCTATCACAAAAGCGGTATGCCTGGAATCACAAGACAACACACTGTCTTTCATACAGTGGGCTCTGTTGTTTACAAATACCTTTGCCTAGAATTTACTTCCCTTGGCCTTCCCCAAGTGCATCCATGGGACTGCTTCACTGGGGCTAGCTTTCTGAGCTGAGAGTCAATGGTAGGGGTTCATAGAACAGTCAGTGTGACCTTGTGGGGGAGATGGACCACAGCACAAGGCTTCTCTGCTCCTGCGGCATTTCCCTTGCTTCCTGTTCCTACGTATTGGAGGTTGGTGATGTTCCAAAGATGTCTCCAAATATGAGTACTGACCTTATTCTTGGTAATGTGACCTTGTGGCTCTTTCTCCTTAAAAGCCCCCAAATCCCTTCCTTTCCTCTGTCAATGCTCCCTTCGGTCAGCCATGGTTCTGTCCATCCCAGAATTGATCTGTGTCTGTTTTCAGCTTGATGCTATGGCTGTGACCACTTTCATCTCTGGCTGTTTCTCAGTGGTCCTGTGACATATGATCTTCTCAGTCAACTTGCCTGGACTTAGACTCACAATGCTCGAATGTCCCTGAGCATAGTCTCTGAAGGATTATCTACATAAGGTCAATGGAGGTGAGAAGACTGCTTCAATTGTGGACTGACTCAGCCCTGGGCGGAGTCAAAAGGAGGGAGTTAGCTGAGATGTAGCAGCCATCTCCTCTCTCTCTCTCTCTCTCTCTCTCTCTCTCTCTCTCTCTCTCTCTCTCTCTCTTCCTGCTGATATATTTTGATTTGATGTCTAATGTTCCTGTCTCCTCATGTTCCTGCTTTTCCTACCAGGATGCACAGTACCCTCAAACTCAAAAGTGAAATGAGGTTTGTTTCCTGTAAGACACTTTTTTAAAATTGCAACAACAAAAACCTCGATTTTCAGGCCCCTTGTTTGGTCTTACCCAGGACCTCCTCTTTAGAGCCCTGTAGCAGAAGAAGGCACTGTCCAACTGTTCCTCCGTTCCTTGGTTTCTGGCACATTCTCCACTTTGCCAGGCCCCTCTGCATAGGTCACCAAATGTTTTTGAAAGATTTGTTGTTTAATTATGTGTATGTGTAGGGAAGTGGGGGAGGGGTATGTGCGCATGAATGCAATGCTCACAGCATCCAGAGGAGGGTGTCATCAACCCCTGGATCTGGAGTTGTGAGCCGATAAGAACTACCCAATGTATGTGCTGGGACCCACTTTGGGTTCTCTGCAAGAGCAGTACATTTTCTAAACAGCTGCTCTCCAGCGCCATCCTCCTTCTCATCCTCCTCCAAAGTTAGAACATTGATTTCATTGCTTTCATGAAGTAATCTTTCAAGCTGTCTTACAGGAACTATGGAAGCCATAAAAGGAAGTCCCTTCTGTCTTCTTCTCATCTCATCCTAAAGTGTTACCTAGCTGCAATTTTCGGAAAGGGAAATTCAAAGCAAGACCCAGAACCTGGACCTGACCATCCTTCTGCTCTCCCACCCCCCATCCCTATATTTTCTGCCCTTCCCTGACTCTCAGCTGTGGATCCTCCTCCAATCTCCCTATAGAAATTAAAAAAAACAAAAAACAAAATACAACAACAACAAACTAAAACAAACAAACAAAAATACTACCTTCCTTACAATCTGCAGCTCCTCCACTGACTCCCCTTTCTGCTCACAGCAAGCTTCATGTCCCCTTCTTTACCTGCCTTCTTTTCTCTTCCCAGCATCCGGTGTTGTCTTTCTACCACACTTTTCAGGGTATGGATGGACATCATTTGGGCAGATGGCTTGGGATGAGTTGGGTTGGCTAGGGTTGTGGGTTTGAGTTGATTGAAAATTCACTCATTGTGTATAAGTTCAAGATCCAGGCTCGTCTCAAACTTGTAACCCTCCTGCTTCTTCCTTTCAAATTCTGAGATTATTGGGTTGTATGATCCAAGCCAGGCCAAGTGGTTTTCAATCTATATTAACAGCAGTGTGTTCCCGAGCTCTCTGATCTCCTGCTCTGAGTACAGCATTTCACATCCATGTGGCCTATCATGTTACCACATAGACCACAGCTTCTACTTGCTACATAATCCCCACAAAATGAACATCCCAGAGCAATGGGTGGCCCTTTGCCATCCCAGAGATACACATCCTAGCTGCTCCTGGCTCTGCATCACCACCAGCAAGGCTGAAGGGGCACCTTTGTCCAGAATTTCCTGTGGTCCAGCGAGCATTTCTCAGGATGTGGATTAAGAAGAGAATGGGTACCCTGAGTAGGGTGTCTGGGCTCACCTCTGTCAGGCTGATTCCTGATCCACACCCTGACTAGCTCCATCCACCATTTCTTTTTGGGATTAGGCTACTGCTTTCCTTTGTTTTCCATCTTTTCTGTCATCTCATACTGGTTGAAGAAATCGCTAATGTGTCTTCCTAGCCTGTCATTTGGCTTCCAATCATCCACACTGTCTTATGATTTATTTATTTTATGTATGTGTTTGCCTCTGTGTATGTATATGTGTGTGTGTGTGTGTGTGTGTGTGTGTGTGTGTGTGCACATGTGTGTATGTGTGTGCATGCTTTGTACTTGCAGGGGCCAGGAGAGGGTATCAGATTCCCTAGAACTGGAGTTACAGATGATTATGAGCCATGAGGTGAGTGCTGAGAACTAAACCCAGGCCCTTCGCAAAGAGTAGTGACAGCTCTTGGGCAGTGAGCTGTCTCCCTGGCACCCCTACAAACCATTTCTTTAATTGATTACAAAGGTATCTATTGTTACTGTTGTCTCACTTGTCTGAGAGACCCTCAAACACACATGTGCTTGCTCATCTGACAAATGGGGGCCTGGTAAGAATTCTTATGTCACATGGCAGTGGGGAGAGCTAAATGAGATGTTGGATGGACAGCTTCAGCATAAAGTCCACAGAGCCATGACGTGAGCTGCAGTGTCATAACCTGTGTTAGTGGTATCAGTGTCTGCTTGCTTGCTTTGTTGATGCTTATGCAGACATCAATGGCAACAGAAGAAACCATCTATTTAAAGCATGAGCCAGTCAGAAGCTGTATCCATCTGCAATATCCCCTCTCTCTTGCCAGAAACCCCTGTAGTGTCACACATGTGGCAGCAGGTGATGTCCATTTCCCTTCTCCATGCTGGGATTTTATCTGGTTTGAGTTCTGTGGATCTTGTACATACTGCCACGTGTGGAAACATCATAGCCTACAAGAAAACAAGGACCATCAAGGGCCACCTCAAAGTCTGTCCCCCATGAACTGTGCAGCTCTGAGGTCAGAAATGAAAACTTTTATCCAACTGAAGTCATTCTCTACATAGACTCTGACAGAATGAGAGATGTGCAATGTCAGAAACCAAGGCACTCCTGCAAGTCAATAAGAAGAGGAAGGGCTAGAAGGAAGGCATACAAAGGCTGAAAGGAGACAATGTATTGAAGAGATTCCAAAGGCTAATTAGTAAGCATATAAAGAAATGTTCACATTTATCAGTCACTAGAAAAGTGTCATTAAAAAAGGAGAAAGTGCATTACACATCTTTGCTGGCAAAATTGCCAACTTAATGCTACATGCTGGTAGGAAGTGGGACTCTTGTCACAGCAGATGGGAATGTAGAGAGAACATTGAGTCACCCTAAAGTACCTAGAACTATATCTTCAGATTGAATATATATACATATATACATACACATACATATATATGTCCTACTATCACACAACCACCCTGTTTCTGAATGCATGTCCTAAAGAAATTTCCAAAGCTATCAGAAAGGGCACTCCTGTACAGTCTGGGAGCAGCCTGCACATCCTTCCGTGAGAAAGGGTAAGAATAGTGGAGCACTAGGGTGGACCAGAAGCAACAAATCACACGTTTACAGAGCAATTATGAATTCATCTAAAATCATTGCACGTCATGTAGTGAATGAGATCAGAAACACAACGTCATGTTATTCAAACACACAAATATGCAAGCATGGGCTGGGGAGATAGTCAGTGGGAAAGAGCATTCACTGCTCAATAATGAGGATGTGAGTTCAAACCTCCAGCACCCACATATCAAGCTAGACATGAGCCTATAACACTGGCACTGGGTGTGAGTGTTGATGGAGGAGACAGTATGAACCCTGGTTTTTTTGCTTGGTGTGAGCCTAGTTACAGATTCAGTGACAGCTCACAGCTCAAGAGAACAAGGTAGAATAGGATACCCAATGTCCTCCTCTAGCCTTTGTGCAGTGTTCACGGCATGCACATTCACGTATATACAAGTGCACATACTACACAGTTGACAAAGACATGTGAACAAAGCAAAATTGCTCATTAAACAAGATCAGGACCTGGGCATGCTTGTAATCTCAGAACATTGTGAGGATTAAAAGTTTGAGGCCAGTCTGGGCTATCTGGTGAGACCCTGTCTCTGGAAAAACAAAATTCCTCAATTCTTTCCCACAGGAAACAAAGAACAACCCTATAAAGTATCTCTCCATGCTTACAGAAGCCTGGTTCCCCAAATCCACTGGGGCTCAGGTCCCTCATTGAAAATGATTTGACATCTGCATCAACCATGTGTTCTACATCACCTCTAGATTACTAGATTGCCTCATCTGATGCTCTCATGGCACTGTACCTTTAGACTTATATTTTTCATACTACTTTAATAATGGTTCTTAAATGCTTCAACCTCACTGACCAAAGGTAAGGAAAGAAGATGTTTAATAAGACAAGGGGGACATGGACCTGTTTAGAAGTAGTAGTTCTTTTGGGTGATTCTAATCTTCATAGTCAGCAGTCAAGTTCACTAGCAAAACACCAAATATGAATCAGTAGTGACTTGATCCAGAAGAAACCTCAAGGCTCTGCTGATCTGCATTAGTCCACAGAAGAGACAAAAAAAAGCAGCCAGAACACCACCAGAAGTTCTTTGGTACATTTCTCTCTATGAAGTCACAAGAAGCAAAGATCAGTGAAGAAAGCAAGGTGAACCAATGCAATAGCATCATCAGCAAAAACCAGCTTCAGTGAAACCCAACAAAGACCAGCAAGGTGAACCAATGCCAAAGCACAGTCCACTGTCTGTTGAAATATACGATACGTATACTCATTCCATACATCGTGTGTCCTCTCAAGGGTCCATTCCAGCAAAACATCACATGCCTTTACACAAGACAGCTTCTAGAAAAATACCACCTGTCTGTTCTCAGCAAAACATCCTCTCACATGTCTGCTTTAGCAAAACATACTCTCATAAGATAGCTTCCAGAAAACATCACATGACCCAACTGAGTCTCCAACGAAACCAGAAATTTCTACATCAATACATGTGAAGATTCAGCATAGTACTCAACAGAGCAAGTTAAAATGTTAGGTTTTTTTTTTTTTTTTTTTTCTTTGGAACTTTCTAGAATTACATTTTTGTAATATTTTCAATCCATCATGACTGAATCTGAGGTTGCATAAATATAACATGAATACAGAGGGCCAACTGTAGACAAAACAAAATGAGAATGGGCTATGTATGAACAGATGATAGCAAAATGTTTGCACTAGGAGGTGTGAGAAATTGTCCTTCTACTCCTAAGATAAGGCAAGGTTCAAACAAAGTATACTAAAACATGGCTGCAGAAATTCACTTGAATGGGCCTCACCACTGCACCTGGTACTGCAGCCAGCACTGTTGCTGGGCACACTGTTCAGTTTGGTTTAGTTCAATGTTTTACCAGTTCACTTCATCTCAGAATTTTTTTTCCACAAGGAAGCAACTCATAATGGTGGGAATCTGTGCTCTTATCACGAGCTTTGGAAAAGAGAATTTGGAAAAAAATCAATCCACAGACTTGACATGCATTGTGCTTCTCAGGGACCCTATAGTGTGTGTGTTATACATGCATGTATGTTATACATGTGTGTGTGTGTTATACGTGTGTGATATGAGTATGTGTGTATACGTGTGTGTATGTATGTGTCTGTATACATGTTTGCTTTATTATATAAGTGTATCTGTATGTGTTTGTGTGTATTATATGTATGTACATGTGTGTATGAGTGTGGGTTATATATGTGTAAATACTATATATGTGTATGTGTGTATGTTATACATGTGTGAGTATATATATGTATATATACATATGTGTATATATATGTGAGAGTGTGTATGTGTGTGTATATTATATGAGTGTATGTGTGTATGCAAATGTGTTATATGTGTGTGAATGTATGCATGTGTGTATGTATGTGTACATGATGTGTGTTATACATGTATGCATGTGTATGTTTATGTGCATATGTGTGCATGTGTGTATGTATGATTTGAGTTAGACATGTGTGTGTAAGTGTGTGTGTTTTGTGTGTGTGTTTTCAAATGATGACAGTCTTTCTTGGGAATGAATGGTCCTTTGGATTGATGCATTTTTCAGAACTGCCCAAAGGGGCAATTTGAGAAGATGTGAAGTCTTATGTGGCTAATAACTGCTTTTTTAAAGACACTCTTGCGTGTACTCAATTTTACCCATATGTGCTTGTTTTCCACACCTTTCAAAGACTCTCCAGTGATCTAGACTGGATGGTAAATAACTGAACCTTTGGTTACATTCACAAAGGGAAGATAAGAGGTTCCCCATGCATATGTGTGACACCCAGCTTCCCCCAAAAGATTATAGCTTCAAATATTATCAGCACCGGGCAGAATAAGACTATTTTATGCAAATTAATTCATTATTATTAATTTCTGCTGGCGTTGAACGATTTATGAACTGCTTTTTGAATGGAGAAAAGTACTTCATGAATCAGGTGGAAAAATGTTCCCCCAAACTGGCATCAATAAATAACAGCTTTTATTCATGGTGTCTTTTATCTTCAGTGGAGTTGGAAGAGAGATGACGGGACACCATGGGAGTGAAGGTCAGGGGTGAACAAAGAATTTAGGATCCACAAATTGGAGAGGCGGTTCCTACAGCAGCTGTAGAGGGTGAGGGAGGCGTTGCTGCCTGAGTTACCGTCTGGAACCCTCTGTTCCTGTCTTGTCTCATCCATGTGTAAACACCTTCTGATTTTGCTAGTTGTGGTAAATGCCTGGATTTATCAAAAGTGGATAAATTAATGATAATTTAGGGTCTGGAGACATGCTTCAGCAGTTAGAAACACATACTGCTCTTGCAGAGGACCCAAGTTCAGTTCCCAGCGTCCATGTTGGATGGGTTACAACCACCTGGAACTCCAGTTCCAGAGAGCCTGACTCCCTCCCTCTTCTGGCCTTAGAGGGCACCTGCACTCACATGCGCACACACAAACCCACATAGGAACACATAATTAAAAGTAAGATAAATCTTTTAGTTAAAATGCCCATTTACCAAACACACAAATTAACAAGTCTAGAGTCTGGAAAATTAAATGACAGCTGAAGATCCCAGGTACAAGCCTCCTCCTGTGCATATAGGCTCCTCTGGAGCCACTAGCTGCCATTTTTACTGCAAGGGAGGAAGGCATACAGGGATGAGTCAATGCATGTTAAACTCCATATTTCTATAATCCAGAAGCAATGGCAGTAGGGACTCTTTGACTCTGGTCTTATAATATTATTCCCAGGTTCTCCTAATGAGGAAAGACCTTACATCCAGCTGGCCCACTGCTTTGGATCATTCTGACTTGATAACCTAGAAGGTGGTCAGTTACCTAAGCTGATCAGGGCTTTCCCAGTGCTGAAAGACAGAGGGGATTCCAGGCTACCTCTATCCAAGGGCACACTTCCTCCATCACTTCCATATGGTATCACAGCTAGCCAATCCTTCCAAGATGTTAGTTGTCAATCAACTGTGAGCCCCACTTTCCAGAGAAGCCATCTATTCTGCTATAAATAATTTGGAGAGCTTGTAGCTCTGGAGGAATTACCATGATGAGATTAATGTAACTGCATTTCTCCATGCTGGGGGATACAGAGACAGTGATGAAAGAATGGCTGAAGTCATGGGGGGAACTCTACCTGTCAGCCACTCAATCAGCTTTTGCCCAGAAATAAGCATAAAATGGGAGCCATGAATCTGCAGTCCCTTCTGGGTCTTATTCCCACATGTCTCTCCTTGGGTGGTCATCTCATAGTGTGTGATTTTAGTACTTACAAAGATTTGTTTTTAATGCAACTACTTAATCAAGTGTTCAACTGCAGGAACCACAATTTATTTCCTTTATTTTCTTTCTTTAGTTTTCTTTTTCCCCAATCCTGGGATTTGAACCTAGAGCCTTAAGCATGTGAGGCAAGGTCTCTACTACTGAATTACAGCCATAGCCTTCATGGGTGGTTTCTAGGCCATCGCTTTTCCATACCTTCCTATATCCCTAACCCTGTTTGGGTCAAAGCAAGAAGGCTAGCCTTGAAGTTGCTATCATCTTTCCTCTGCCACCTGGGTTCATCACAGCACAATCATTGCTAGGAACAATTAAGTGGCAGCCAAGGGACCAGCTAGTGATCTGTGTCAACAATGGGAGACAAATGAGAAGTAGAGTCATTGGCATCCAAGAAGGTCATACAGTTATTTTCTAAGGGATTCCTTATGAGCCAGATGGAATTTAATTCTATGGTACACCACAGCTCTGTAGTCATAGCCAGTTGTCCGTGTTCCATGGTTTTACCTCTTAATCCTTTTGAGAAAAAAAAAAATCCCATAAAGTACCTCTAAAGGGAGTAAATGAGCAGATAGCTTCATTTTGCTTTGTTTAGCTTTGCAATGAGTTAACCTGTGTGCCATGTCTGGGCAGCAACTGCGCACCACTCCTCTTATGTAAAGAGAGGGAAAGTAAGATACAAAGAACACAATTATCATCCAAAACCATGACAGAAAGCTGGAACCGAGTCAAGATGATAACTTTCTCTTTCTGCATCTTCTTCCTAGGAATGGACGCCTTCATTACTGAGCATCTCCTGTGTCCCCACACTTGGCTGAGATGCACACCTGAAGCTGTCTAGAAGGCTGGGAAGTACTCCCTTCCATAAGGGGCTTATATTCTCCTGGGAGAGATGTGACAACATCAAAACTCTGCCCTATCTACAATTCTTTACTGCTGCAACAAGATACCCAAGAGAAACAGCAGAGGAAGTGAGGATTGTCTGGACTCATAGTTTGAGAAGTTTGCATTCATGCAGGCTGTCCTGGTCTTTCTAGGTCAGCAGGATTAAGACAGAGAATTATGGATGTGTGGTAGAGTAGGGCTGCTCACCTTGTGGCATCCAGGGAGCAGAGAGTGAGAGAGAGGGAGAGGGAGAGGGAGAAGGAAAGGGAGAAGGAGAAAGAGAAAGAGAGAGAAAGGGACCAGTGATAGGCCAGCCACAGTGACCTGATGCCAGTAGACCTACTTCCAGCGAGGTCTCAACTCATGTCTCCTCATATCTCCTCAAAGCAGGACTGTCACCTAAGGGACATGAGCTTTTCTGAGGAGAGAAGTGCTTCATCTCTAAAACACCCACAAACCAGAAAGCAAAAACAGATAACAGGGCGTTCATTTTTTCTAGTTCGTGAGACGTCTGGAAAGTGTCTTCAGAAACAAAGACTCACCAGAAGGCCCCACCAATGAGAATAGCTCACACAGAGGATGGTGGTTGCCATGGCTTGGCTCCAGGAGGTACATAGAACCAACCCTGGATATGACACAGAGAATCACAGGAAGAGACAACTGAACAAGAAGTTTGAATTATGTTAGAGACACCCTGTGGTAATTTGTCAGATGAGAAACTGTGCCGGCTAACTTCAGTTACTTCTCCCCCAGAGACTTTCTCTGAATAAAACGGTCTGAAAAACAAAGATTGACAAGAAACATTGTCAAGTGACAAGAAACGTTTTGGCAAACTGAGTCCTAGAGGAGGGAAGAGTGGGTCGGCTATCACTGGGGGCTGAGTGAATCACCCATTGCCCTTCCATATCTCCGCTGGGTTTGCTGGCTCTAATACACATGAAGAAACCAAAGGTTGTCCAACTTTGAAGAAGTAAAGGCTGAAAGAAAAGGCATTTGGGAATTAAATATATGTGTCGATTGGTTTAACTTTTATACAGATTGACTTCAGTGACAGATTAGAGCTTGGTGTAATCCAATAGAGTAAAATCAAATGCTCCAAATAAATAAATTGGTGTCTGTTTTATGAGCTTTCCATCACCCTGCATGCATTTGTATGGGGCACCATGTCACCTCCCTTCCCATTTACAATACTGCCCCCTGAAAACCCTTCTGCTTATTTAAGTTTAGCAATCAGGCTTAAATGTACCAATATATATTGTTCTAAAGTGTATTTTTTTTTCTGTCTGCAAAAGACATAGTGACTACTCCTTTTATGGGAAACCGGTTATTAATCCAGTAAGTCTGTATGAATCAATATCTCTGTGAAATGACACCATGTTGAGAGTTATTTTATGTTATGTTGATGGTTAGCTAATTTCAGAATGGAGACAGTTCTTCTAGAAACAGACATAGTATAATTTAGTGGTGAAAACGTCAATCATCATAGGTGGTATGTCTCTGTCTGGGCAGAAGAGGGCAGATTTATTGAAAGGAACACAGCCATATATTCCTTGCTACACTTTGACCCAAAACATCCATTTTGCTTATAATTTTGTTTGGCAAAATGACATCAGCTGCAATCACTAACAGGAAGACAGCGCCAAAAGCCATTGTTCTGAGGTTCTCATGAAGGAGCTTTGCTGCAGGGGAGCAAGACACAACCTCAGCCTGGCACCGAAGTGACGGTGCTTTTGTCTGTTGACGGTAATCTACACAGGAAAGCACTCACTGGACTAAGCCAGTGGGCAATGTTTAGTCATCAAATGCATTCCTCCACATATCCACATTTGCTTACTACTTGGACCATTGGAGAGGATAAAGGCCCGTGGACCATGGTGCACAGAGCAGGGTGTGGTCTGTGGCTTCTTCTACCCAAAGATATCTTCTTCCCAACATAGTTTTTTTTTTTTTCCCATGCCTCTCACACTCCATCAGTGCTCTGAACTAAAGAAAATGTATGGCTACATGTAACATAGTTTCTATGTCCAATCATCTGCTGATTCTGAATCTGATTCTATTTCCTGGCTATTGTCAATGCTATTGTAATTCTCATGGATTTACACGTAGTAAGCCACAGAGGCCTTTGGGTGTATACCCAGGAGCGGTGTTCTAGGCTATACAGTAGTTCTCTTTTTAGGAGGTGATGTTGATAATGGTGGTGGTGATGATGGTGATGGCCATCCATACCAATGACATCAACTGCAGTAGTTAACAGGAAGACACAGTTGAGAGTCACCTGAGAATCGGGAGCTTCGGTCGAGGTGATTCCTAGATCATACTGTCCTGTGGCCATGTCTGTGAAAAAATTGTCTCAATGATTAATTGACGGAAAAGGGCCCAGTCAGCTGTGGGCAGCACCAACCTGGTGAGGGTGGGACTGGGCTAAAAAGATGGCTGAGCCTGAGGCAGATTAAACAAAGCAGTAAGCAGCACTCCTCCCTGGTTTCTGCTTGAGCCCCTGCCCCAAATTTCCCCAGTGATGGCCTAGGACCTGGAAATGCAATCCAAATAAATGCTGCTTTTCTTTACTTTACTTGTGGTCAGAGTCACTGTGTATCACAGCAACAGAAAGGCAAGCTAGAAGAGGAGGCTCTGGGGAGAATGGGGGCAGATGAAGGGCTTGAGAGCATGGGTGGGAAGGAAGGCTAGCACAAGCAAGATGTGTTTGAAAAGCCAGTAAACGAAGCCCATTGCTTCCTAAGATGATTTAAGAAAGGCTAATCAAAGATAGTGTATGGTGTAGAAAAGAAGAGAAAAAGGAATCTAGTGGATGCAGTGAGAGAAGAGGTCAGAAATAAAGGCCATTGTTGTACCTGCTGACAGAGGGGATGTGCAGCATAGTCACTAGTCAACCATTTTGCTATTAAGAGGTCAGTGTTTAAATGATTGTGTCTTAGTTAGGGTTGTATTGTTGTGAAGAGACACTATAACTAAGACAACTCTTACAAAAGAAAACAGTTCATTGGAGCTTGCTTATAGTTTCAGAAGCTCAGTCCATTATTATCATGACAAACAGCATGGCAGCCTACAGGCAGACATGGTGGAGAAGGAGCTGAGAATTCTACATCTTGATCCAAAGACAGCAGGAGACTCCTTCTGCCCTGTGTGGTGCTTAGGCATAAGACCTCAAAGCCTGCCCCCACAGTGACACACTTCCTTCAACAAAGCCACACCTATTCCAACAAGACCACACCTCTTAATAGTACCACCTCCCATGGGCCAAACATGTTCAAACCACCACATTCTATTCCCTGGCCCCCATAGGGGTGTTTGAAAACATGAGTCTGTGGGGGCCATTATGCATTAAGCATAGCATAATGCAAAATACATTTAGTTCAAGTTCAAAAGTCTCCATAGTCTATAGCAGCATTAACAATGTTAAAAGTCCAAAGTTCAAAGTCTCTCCTGAGATACATGCAATCTCTTAACTGTAATCCCCTATAAAATCAAAATCCAAAAACAGACCACATACTTGCAACATTACAGGCTATACATTATCATTCCAAAATGTCATAATGAGGAAATACAGGACCAAAGCAAGACCAAACACCAGCTGGGCAAACTCCAAACTCTGCAAATTCGTGTCTGATATTCAACTCCTTTTAGCTTTGTTGACTGCGGTACAATTCTTTCTCTTGGGCTGGTTCCACTCCCTGTTAGCAGCTTTCCTTAGCAAGTATCCCATGGCTTTGGGATCTCTAATGTCTTAGGGTCTCCATGGCAACTTCAACTTTACACCTTCTTGTTCCAATGTCTAGGATCCACACGTGGTCTCTAGGCTCCTCCAAAGAATTTGAGTCACTTCTCCAGCTCTGCCCTCTGTAGCACTCTAGCTCTGGTTGACTCCACTCTACTGCTGCTGTTGTTCTTGGTGGTCATCACATGGTACTGGCATATCCAATACACTGGGGACTTCTGCTGCAACTAGGCTTCACCAATAGCCTTTCATGGGCTCTCTTTATGGTGCCAAGCCTCAGCTTCTTTGTATGACCCCTTTGGTCCTAGGCCATCAACTGAAACTGAGGCTGCATCTTCACCAATGGCCTTCCCTGGCCTCACACAGTGCCTAGCCTCAGCTGCTCTCCACAACCCCTTCATACCTTCAAAACCAGCACTACTTGGGTGATTCCTATATACTATCAAGTCCAGCTGCAGCATGAGGTATACAACCTTGGCTATCTCTGGAACACAGCTTTTTTTTTTTTTTTTTTTTTTTTTTTTTTTTTTTTTTTTTTTTTTTTTGTGCTCTCAGAAAACACTTCCCAGAAGAGTTCACCTCAGTGATGCTGGTCTCTTCTTAACCACTGCAATTTTCTTAGCTTCAGCTAACCAGCATCAATTGTCCAAGTAACCCCTTCTATTCTTGACTCTAAAGCTAGATCCATGTGGCTAAGGCTTCTGAATTCTGCTGTTTTCTGGGACTGGAACATGTCCTCCACCCCATTCTATTACAGGACCTTTGTTTCTTAACTCTTTCACTGCCTAAGCTTGGTTTCCCTGGAACTTGCTCTGTAGACTGACCTTAAACTCAGAGAACTACGTGTCTCTGTCTCCTGAGTTCTAGGATTAAAGGTGTCTACCACTATGCTTGGACCTAAGATTTTCTCTACTTGCAATTTTCTCTCTCCTAGGCTGGCCTTGAACTCAGAAATCTGACTGTCTCTGTCTCCTGGGATTAAAGGCATGTACCACCATGCCTGGACCAAAGCTTTTCATAGCCACCGTGCCTCAAGATCCAGATCAAAAGCCTGTGTTGCCCAGTCTCGAGGTCTGGATCATAGGTGTGCCCTCCATTTCTGGGTTGTAGTTCATTCCAGATTAAAAGTCCAAATGAAAACAATAACCAAGGAATAACAACTAACATGATAGAACTATTCCTTATTCAAACACATAAACAATAACCTTAGCTCAATGGGCTCTTGCCCTGAGATCACCACACCCTTAGTTCCATGTAATATCCTTGAATACAAGATTTGAGCTCCATTTCACTTCCTGGTGTCCCTTTATTATTTAAACCATACATTTTGTATTTTTCCTCTCTGAGCTTGCTACGCTAGATCAAAATGTTCTTCAAAAGAACAAACCAGAGGACAAAGTCTATGCTTGGCTTTTTTCTGAGAGTGCCTTTGTCAACAAAATTAATCTGAATTTCTTCATCTTAACCTCAGGCACACTCTTCAGGAAAGGGAAGTAGCCACAGTCTTCATCAAAACATCACAGGAATGATCTCCAGGTAGCATGCTAAAATTCTCCTTTGAGACCTTTTGAGGCAATTCCCAAATTTCAAATCACCCTCAGCACCACTGTCTTCCATATTCCTACTAGGATGGCCCATTAAGCCCCACTTAAGTCAGTTCAAACCTTTCCAAATCCAAAGATCTCAAATTCCACATTCTTCCAAATGAAAGCACAATCAGACCTATCATACAATACACCAGTCCCGGGTATCAACTTTTATCTTAGTTAGAGGTTTTATTGCTGGGAACAAACACCATGACCATGGCAACTCTTATCAAAGAAAACATTTAATTGGGACTGGCTTACAGTTTCAGAGGTTTAGTCCATTATCATAATGACAAAAAGCATGACAGCCTGAAGGTAGACATGGTACTAGAGAAGGAACTGAGATTCTACATCTTGATTCAAAGGCACCAGCAGGAGACTCCTTTTACCCTGTATAGAGCTTAAGCATAGGACCTCAAAGCCTACCTACTTCTACAAGGCCACCCCTCCTAATAGTGCAACTTCCAATGGGCCAAGCATATTCAAACCACTCCCATAGATTTTTTTTAAATGACATGTAAGATTCTGACTCAGAAAGTTTTCCACTTCTAAGCCAAAAATCTCAGCTCTTATAAATCGTGACAAGGATTCTGTCCTCTAAGCCAAGAACGAACGAACATCACAAAGGACACTACTAAAGGGGTGAATCATCTCGATAATCAGTCAGATGGGCTGGAGAAGTATCTGGAAGATTAAGTACACCTGTGCATGTGTCTGTAAGGGCATTTCCAGAGACGGCTGACAGCTGCTGGAGAGGAAGGCCCCCCTAAATGTGGAAAGATCACCCATTAGGCACTCAGATGGGATAAAGGGGGGAAATATAGAAAGCCCGAGGGCAGGTGTCTCTGCTTCTGTGAAGCTTGAGGTGAACAGCCTCTGCCACACACTCCTGCTGCCACAAAGCTCTGCCCTATCACAGACTTGAATCAGTGGCACCAAAGACTGAAGCCTCTGAATCAGTGAGCCAAATTGAGGAAGCACTAACTTGAAGGCGCTCTGTTAGGCAGTTAGTAGTGGCAATGGGAAAAGTAACTAGCAGAGTAGAATAATAAGAAAGACAGGGTACCAGGTATGGTGGCAGATGTCTGTGACGTCAACACTCAGGAGGCAGAGGCAGCCAGAGCACCATAAAGAGACCTTGTCCCAAAACAAGAGAGGGGATGATGGTATTGATGGTGATTATGAGGATGATAATGGTGGCGATGGTGCTGTTGCAGAAATGGTGGCTTCGTGAAAGTGGTTTGTATCATGGAACATTATACATTATACATGAATTATTGCATGATCCTTCCGAAGCCTGAGAATTCATTAGTGTCACATACCCATCTGATAGGCAAGGAAACTGAGATATAACCACACGTTTTTCCACCTGGCCTCATTGTTCCCCCAAATAACAACTCTGAGACTTAAATACTTATAAATAATTGCTTAGGGAAAAAAAAAAAAACAAAGTTTTTTCTCATTCCCTGCCTAGCTCATAACTCAATTATCCTGATTAAACTAGACTAAGTTCTAAGGTCACCTCTTCTCAACTGCATGTTTCTGTCTTCATCAGTGTTCTGGGCAAATCTCTCCTGCCTGAATCTATCCCAGAAATTACCTCTGTATACTCGAACTTCCACCTCCCTGTTTCCTATCTAAGCTAATAGGCCAATAGCATTTTTATTGACAGATGAAGCTTCCACAAAGTGAACAAAAGATTCTCTCTACACTGAGATACAAGAAAGCAAACGCCATGCACTGGAGACGAGGAGGGATGACGGACACGAGTCTAGCCACCACACTGGTTCAGGCAGAGTCTGCTCTGAAGGCTCTTTAAATGTTGTGTTTTTCCCCTGAGCAGTTCTCTTGATCCTGTTAGCAAATGAACCTAAGAATTTAGCTATCCAAAATGTAGAAAGCTGCTAGGTTTTCTGTCCCTCCTGGGCTGTGATCTTCTCTGTAAGGCTCACTCAGCCTTTCCACAGGGCATTGGTCTCAGCTTTTCAGACTGGAACATCGAATGTAGTTGACAAAAGCTTTTGGGCTGCAAAAGGTATGGGGAGAAAGATTAGAGACTGTGGTGGTTTGGATGAGAATGGGCCCCGTAGGATCATAAATTTCAATATTTGGGTCCCAGTTGGTGGAACTGTTTGGGAAGGATTAGGAAGTGCCATGGGGAGGGCTTTGAGATTTCAAAATCCCATACCATTACTGGCCTTCCTCTCTCTGACTCATGCTTGTGGGAAAAGATATAGGATTTCAGCTCCTACTCCAGTGCCAGGTTTGCCTGCCTGCCACCATGCTCCCTTCTGTGATGGTCATGAACTCACCCTCTGTAACTGTAAGCAAGCCCCCAGTAAACTCTTTTTTTTTTTTCTATAAGTTGCCTTCGTCATGTTGTCTTTACACAGCAACAGAGAGGTAGCTAAAGTAGATCTCTCTCTCTCTCTCTCTCTCTCTCTCTCTCTCTCTCTCTCTCTCTCTCTCTCTCTTTCTCTTTCTCAATTTTAAGATTTCAAAAGGAGTCCTGGGATTCCCAAACCTTTTAGTTGAAAGACTTACTTTCTACCTAATAGAACATATTGACTGGGTTTTTTTGACTTTTTATTTGGGAAAGAGACTGTTTCTTTTTTATTGGGTATTTTCTTTATTTACATTTCAAATGTTATCTCCTTTCCCAGTCCCCCTTGAAACTCCCTATCCCATCCCCCCTCCTGCTTCTATGAGGGTGTTCCCCCCACCCACCCATTCCTGCCTCCAGGATTCCTGCCTCCTTGAATTCCCCTACACTGGGGCTTCAAGCCTTCACAAGACCAAGGGCCCCTCCTCCCATTGAAGCCCAACAAAGCCATCCTCTGCTACACATGCAGCTGGAGCCATGGGTCCCTCCATGTGCACTCCTTGGTTGGTAGTTTAGTCACTGGGAGCTCCGGGGGGTCTGGTTGGTTGATATTATTGTTGTTCCTATGGGGATTGAAAACCCCTTCAACTCCTTCAGTCCTTTCTCTAATTGTTCCATTGGGGACCCCATTGGGGGCCCCATGCTTAGTTCAATTGTTGGCTTTGAGCATCCACTGCTATATTTGTCAGGCTCTGGCAGAGCCTCTCAGGAGACAGCTAATTCGGGCTCCTGTCAGCATGCACTTCGTGGCATCTACAATAGTGTCTGGATTTGGTGACTATATATGGGATGGATCCCCAGGTGGGGCAGTCTTTGGATGGCCTTTCCTTCAGTCTCTGCTCCACACTTTGTCTATGTATTTGATCCTGTGAGTATTTTGTTCCCCTTTCTAAGAAGGACAGAAGCACCGACACTGTGGTCTTCCTTCTCCTTGAGCTTCATGTGGTCTATGAATTGTATCTTGGATATTCTGAACACTTGGGCTAATATTCACTATCAGTGAGTGCATACCATGTGTGTTCTTCTGTGATTGGGTTACCTCACTCGGGATGGTATTTTCTAGTTCCATCCATTTGGAAAAGGGCCTTTTCTAATTTAAATTTTTAAACGGGGTCTTGTCATGTAGCCAAAGCATCCTCAAATTTGCAATTCTCCTGTCTCCAAGCCTACATAATACTGAGATTACAGGTATGTACTGATATACTTGTTTTCACAAAATATATTTAAAATGAGGTTTGGAGGCAAGAGAGATGGCACAGAAGCCAAGAGGTTGTACTGTTCTTGCAGAAGACCTGAGGTCAGTTTCTAGCACACATATCAGGTGTCACACATATCACACAGCCTGTACTCCAGTTTCAGAGATTCCATAGGTTCCATGGGTACCTATGTACCTGTGTTTGAATTTGCATTCTCTCTCTCTCTCTCTCTCTCTCTCTCTCTCTCTCTCTCTCTCTCTCTCTCTCTCTCAGGAATGTGACCTTATATGGGCACTAGGAATTCCAACTCCCACCTCCTAATTTCTCCTCAAATCAGGAGTGCTTCCTCCACTTCTCCCACCCACTAGCCCATCTCACCCACTGACCCACTGACCCAATGACATCCTTCATATAGGCATGAATAAGACTCAAAGAATCCAGAAATTGGTAAGGGGACTGCAAAGAGGAGATGCCAGGAAGTAAGCCCCTTTCTGCATTTTCTGGAATTTAATTAAGTCAAGGGTGTTGTTGGGACTTAATTTGCTTCTTTCTGTAGCTGGTATTCCTGAGGAAATATTCTCCTGGAGCAGAATGTATATCAGGGTACACAGGAACTCCTATTGTTTGGGGGAAGAATGATGGTGGAACCTATAGTATAAAACACAGACAGAGCTACTCTGAGCCACTTGTGTTGGTCCAGAGGGTGCTTACAAGTGTGGAGTGAGCAGATGTTGTTTTAGAAGATGTACAGAAGCAAAGTAACCTGACAAGCTACCTCATGTCTCAGAAAATGGCATAGTAGGACCTGCCTGTACTGCCTATGATTTGATGATTACTGGACACCTTTCCTTAGAAATGAAATTTTTGTGTGTAAAAGCTATGGGCTGACAGTGTCCATATCCCCAGAGAGATGCTAAGTCAGTTGTCAGAGTGTAAAGGCAAAACACTCCTTTCTGACCACAGATGATAGAATAGAATGGGTACAGACAGAGACCCCGGAGATCTGGGTCACCTTTTTTTTCCCTCTGATTTTATCTTTCCATCTGTAGCTGGAGATAGTGGATTCTAACATGTCTATGATCCACAGTCCAAAAATAAGATTTGAGACAAGATTCCAACCAAATCAAGTTACAAGCTTCCAGCATCCCAAAAGCTTGTTCTCAGACTCAGGCCACTCAGAACTCTTGTCCACTTCTGTGGGTGTTAGTTATTATGTGTAAAAGACGTTCTCTCCTAGGGTGGGGAATGGATGAGTTGCCCCCAAATCTGGCTTGGTATCAGCCCTCATCCTACAAACTTCCTGGGGCACTTAAAGATATCCGTCCCCCCCCCCCCCCAGTGGCACCTCAGATCTCACACACAAACCTCTATACACCACTTTTTCTGAGCCCAGAAGCTGAAGTTTCTGACTTGCGCTCAATACCTTTTCCTTCCAGCAAGGAGTGCCCATGTCTCTCAAAAGCACCCAGGAATCCCTGGGGATATGGGCAGTTATTTCTCAGGTTCCTGCCTTGGTTAGCCTCCTTGACCCCAAGACAAGGTTCATTCAAGGCAGGAAAGAGGGGGAATCCCACAGGTGCCCATCCTCCACACGGCTTGAACCCACATCTCTCCTTTCCTATCTTTGGCTTCCTTTAATGAAACACTTCTCCATCCCAGGCAGGAAAACCATTTCCCTGCAAAATATAAAATCTATTGCGGAGCACTGCAATGAGAATTAACCTTGATTACCGCAGTAATTTACTAATCAAAACTGGAGACCTGCTAATCAAGCCGGAATTGCCAGCTGCTTGATTTTTATAGTAACATAACCAAAATTGAACATTTGGTAAACAAGGGGTGTTGAGGGGGTGAATGTGATAGGGAATCTGAGAAAGACTGAAGGAGGGGAGACAGGGTCTTCCAGATGTACTGGAGTGTATGACCTGTGCTGCATTGACCTGTCAGCAGGCACGGCAAAAGCGTATGGACAGAAGAAGGCTTCTGAATGGGACAACCCAGTGAAGTGTGTGTATAAGTATGGAGATACACTTCAGATGTTTCACAGAGTGGTTTGTCTGGGTTTTTAGGCTGGATTCTTCTGGAAGTCAACCTCTAGTCAAACATACTAGTGTTGATTCCAGAGGTAGTGAACAGAGGGGGTGACTCATACAGGATGGATGGGTTCCCACTCAGCAGCAGGTTACTTCTGCAGGAACCTGAGACTCAAAACTACAGAGCCTACAGGGAGATTGTGCAGAATGGGTCAGGGTTTCCAGGAAAGGGTGGAGGTAGCTGGTATAGGTGAGAGTTGCTCCTGTGGGTGTTGACTCCTGGAAAGTCTAGGCTGCCTCACCTATAAGGCGAGAAGACTCTGTGTCTAGTGGAAACAGTAGGACACCATCGCTGTGCTTATAAGTTCTGAAAGTGCCATGGGGATGCAGGTAGACCTCCAACTGCATCCCACTGGACCTGCTGGACTCCAGGAATCTCCCTGATCTTCAGTCCTGAGAAGACAGCAACCCCTTGACTTATGTCTTCTTGAAGAAGATGCCACACCCATCTTGCTTCTGAGCATCAGTTTATGCCACTCAATCTGATGGGCACAGAGTCAACTGGAAACTTTCTTGTATTCTATATGACAGTGATTTGCCCATGGCACCATTTTTTTTCTGCTCTGAGTAGCATCTGACACTCTATATCCTTCACTGTCTATTAACATCTTGTGCAGCTACACTGATATGACTAAGGGGATAGATTGTGTCCTTTTCATCATCCTTTGCTTCTAGAAGCATCCCCAGTGTATTGGGCTTTTTCAATAAACCATTGCCAGTCAGGCATTTTAATGAATGAGTGTGTATCACAGACTTCAAAGGAATGTTCCTGCCTAGGACCATATGACCCCATTAACAGAGGCCTTTCTGAGTTGCAAAAGTCCTTTCTTATGCATACTCTCAGATGCCCCAGGAGACAGGAAAGATGTGCACAATTAGGACAGGCAATGCACACAGAATGGGATAGAAAATTGGACTCATTTTAAGGTCCACAGACCATCTACTCAATCACCTCATGATGCTGAGTAGCTGAGCCTGGCAGGAGTTGGAGACATTTGGACTCAGATGTTCCCATGACTGAATCTCATATCACCTGTGTGATGCAAGCCCATGTTTGTGAGAGCTGACCTTCATCCTCCCGTCTTTCATATTCTTGGTAACGCTGACATATGATTTGTCAACTTTGTTTGTTGTAATATGCATCCAACTTGGACCAGTTTTTGAATCTTCAATGGGGTTCTTTTCTAGACCAATGATACATGGCATGAGTCCAAGCAGCCCCAGTGAGCCCAGGGATACCCACTAGCCATGTGGTCATGAGGATAAGCTACCTTTACTCTATAGTGGACAGTGATGCTATCGTTTTGGTACCTAAGCATTGGATATTCAATTTCTTCTTCTAGTCTTTGTGTTAGACTGTAGGTTTAACATAAATGTTCCAGGCACATTCCATAGACCGAGCTGTGATTTGGGTAGATCGCAAGTATTGAGTGCATTTTCTATTCATGGCAGTTTTTAATTGGTCTACCCTTTTTTAATTTTTCAATTGAGACCCATGGTCCCATTGTAGGTGGAAAGGGATCTGCACGTAATCATTTGACAATGGTGGCAAGGGTATTCTAAGATTTGGTACCTCTTCCTGGGTTAGGAAATAGATTAAACAGGACAGGAAGTTTGACCAGGTGTTCATCCAGGACAGAAGATGAGCCTGTGAAGCAATTGAAGAAGTGGTAGGTACAGGACAAGAGGGTGGGGGAACCTACTACTGAGTGTATTCTTTGCAGCAGAAGCCTGGGTGTCTGAGACCACCTACTGGTTTAGAGCAAAAGGGTAGAGAAAGTTTCTATAATGGTAGTCAAACCTGCAAGCAGAAATGTGGAGAATGGCCCCAGGGCTGGCAGAAAGATGGACTTGGGAAGCAAGTGGAGAGAAAGGAAAGGTGAATGCTGAGGAGGCATGGATCTATTGTATGGTGGGTCTCTCTGAATTGAATCATTCCATCCATGGGGGAGAGAGTGAGTAGACATGTGTGTCCTGTCTCCCCAGGAAACTGAGCACAGGGTATAAGCCATTCTTTTTAATGCAATAGTGGAAGGGGTTATCTGAATAGATATGAATACCCCACCCATCAGAAGCAGCATCCTGGGGTCCCATATGGCAGATCTTTGTCTTACAGACAGATACAACACAGAAGTACAGAAAAAAGATCTAAGCAGTTCTCTCAGATTACCTTAGATTAGGTTACCTGCTCCTCGTGTTTTGGGGGGACTGATGAGAATCACTGAACACTGGAGCCAATGAAAGCAAGGCATCAGGGAAAGGTTAATGCAGCTGCTCACAGCCCCCTCCTAAGTACTAGGCTGCCTAGGAGCCTTTGAAAGATGAAGCCATCAGAGTCCAGCCCTGTGTTCTCACCTTAAAGAGGACAGATGCCTCCTCTCCAACCTGGTCTCCAAAAATGTGATTCCCAGCAGGAAAGCCATGCCCTGCCCTTCCTAGACAAGTCAAGACATAAGGGGCTTAGCAGTAAACATAGCCTGTGAACAAGCAAGAGAAGAATTATAAGGGCCATTGTAGCCTCAGAGACAATAGCCATATCCACCAGCTGTCCTCAATCTGATACCCACCTGACTGTGATTAAGAGTTAAGACTGTAAAGTGCTGGGTGGTGGTGGCTCACACCTTTAATCCCAGCACTTGGGAGGCAGAGGCAGGCGGATTTCTTAGTTCGAGGCCAGCCTGGTCTACAGAGTGAGTTCCAGGACAGCCAGGGCTACACAGAGAAACCCTGTCTTAAAAAAACAAAAAACAAACAAACAAAAAAGACTCTGTAAATTAATGCATGTGTGCACGTGTGGTGTGTGTGTGTGTGTGTGTGTGTGTGTGTGTACATGTGGTGTATGTGCACATGCATGGTATGTTTGGAGGCCAAAGGCTAACATCAGGCATTTTCTTCAATCACACTCCACCCTAATTTTGAAATGATGCTTCTTATTGAATCTGGAGTGTTATCACCAAACGGATAGAATGTTTTGCAAGAGTGGCCTACAGACTATGATCTTCTTATTCCAAAGGTATCTTTGGTATTTCCAAAGGTATCTTCTTTTCCCTGACTGTCTAGATGTTGGTTTACAGTCATGTGCCACAGTGACTCCTGACTTTAATGTGGATGCTGGAGGTCATGCTTGTGAACCAAGCACTTTTCAAACTGACCATTTCCGCAGCTCCTAAAACACGCAAAGACTACATGAACATGTCATTTTTTTAATGAAAGAATTTATTCACAGAATAGCATGTGACAAAGCACTTATTGAGTCACCTGTCTCTGTTTCTCCTTGCTCATGTAGAAGCAAGCTGACACAATATGAATAGACTGCAGAAAGGCTCAAGTAGCAAAAAAGGTTATTACTATGAAGTATGAAAATATCATTAATAACTATCTTGGTTTCTATCCTATTGCTGTGATAGAACATCATGACAAGGCAAATTATAAAAGAAGCATTTAATTGGACTTACTGTTTCAGAGGGCTTGAGTCCCTGGTAGCAGAGCAAAGACATTGGAGCAAGAATAGCTGAGAGTTCACATTTTGGTCTGAAAGCAGAAGGTAGAGAGAGAGAAATGCCACCAGTTGTTTGACACCTCCAAGCCTGCCCCCCAGTAACCCATGTCCTCCAACAAAGCCACACCTCCTAATCCTTCCCAAACAGATCCACCAATTAGGAACAAGTAGTCCATCATATGAGCCTATGAGGGCCACTTTCATTCAAACTTCCACAATCAGTAAGACTGAAGTTGCTTTGACCTACCCTATCCTCATCCATACAGTACATTCTATCATCATCTGTACGTATGTCCTTTAGGTTTGGATGAGATGTGTGTAGCATTGGTGGGCATGAGGCTTTTGTCCTCGCTCTTTTTTGCTTTTTTAATGCACACATCACTGGCAGTTTTCTCTAAGAAACGAACTGCAAACCTTACTGTCATTCAGCATCTACCCTTTCCTCTGTTAATAAGTAGTGTGGTTGATTTTAAATTTTAGGATTAGCATACCAAGCATGCTTCCATGGGTTGAACGTAATTCTTTCTAGATTATATACCTGAAGGTAGACATAGCAGAAGGGGAAAGGTACTGAACATCCACAATGTATTGTATGCTGTCATTTTCCCTCCTACTTGTGCAGAATGTGTGTCCCCATCCAGTCCCCACAAATTTGTAGCCTTGTAGCATCAGAACAAAATCTATGGCTAACTTGAAGAATAAGGTGCTGTTTCATTCACTTATCATGGGCTTCTGGTAAAATAGAGTAAGCTTCATTTATTGGCTATTAGATTTCATCCATGAAGCCTCAACCTCTGCCTATCTTTCTTTGGAGAATTGTCTTTTTCATATTTGCTTTTGGGTACTCATATGTTAGATACAACAATGCATATTCTTGTTGCTAATCTTTTGGTGTTTTTTTTTTCTCATTATGCTGTAAGTCATAGATTTTAAAAAATATTTATTCAGTGTGTGTGTGTGTGTGTGTGTGTGTGTGTGTGTGTGTGTGTATAGACCATGAGCATGCAATGCCTTGAAAGGACAGAAGAGGGCACTAGATGCCTTAAATATGGAGTCACAGATGCTTATGAGCTTCCAATGTTGATGCTGGGAACCAAGCCTAGTCCTCTACAAAAGCAGCCCGTGCTCTTAACCACTGCATCATTTCTCCATTCTCAAATCATAATATTTATATCATTCTCCCTCATCTTCTCTTCTTCAAAAAGTTTAGTATTGAAAAGATATGTTTGCATCTGATGCAACCTTTTGAATTTCATGCTCGACTCACCTCTGCAAAGCCGAAAGTTTTCTTTCCCATTTGCTGCTGAAGAAGCAAGGCAATGCTTACAACCTGCTTTCTAAAAGAAAAGAAAAGAAAGGAAGGAAGGAAGGAAGGAAGGAAGGAAGGAAGGAAGGAAGAAAGAAAACAAAGGAAAAAAGAAAAATGAATTCCAACAATCCCAAAGAACAGAGCTGTCACCCATCGGCCTCATTCATACCTCGTCTCTGGAGAGCATGGTAGATACAACTCACTCACCAAGATACTCCTTCTCCTCACGCTGGATTTAGACTCAGAACCTCCCTTACAATAGTGGCCACCAGGACTCAGCTGGAGTTGCCATGTTAGAAAATCTATATGCTGTCACTAGGCTGGGTGTCATCGAGTACATTTTAATCACACTAGTTGGGGGTGGGGGGTCACAATCTGTCCTCCCCCTTGCAAGGATTGTCTCATCAGAGTTTTCATTAAAAATAAAAACTCCAGCACTTGGGAGGCAGAGGCAGGTGGATTTCTAAGTTCGAGGCCAGCCTGGTCTACAGAGTGAGTTCCAGGACAGCCAGCACTACTTAGAGAAACCCTGTCTCGAAAAACCAAAAAATAAATAAATAAATAAATAAATAAATAAATAATTAAAACTCAGCTAATTGCTTTGACCCCACCGTTAGGAAGATGACTATATAAGCAAGCTAACATTTATTGAGTAGATACTATGCACCAGAAAGTGTGTAAAACACTGTATATGTGTTTTCCCATTGATGCCAACAGCAGCAACTTAACTGGAATGATATCGTATCAGGGGCGGGGTATAAGGAAATAGCCACTCCCCTCTGCGGCTCTCAGCTTAACTCACTCCTCTGCCAAAATATGAGCAACAACAAGTCAGCTTTCCTTCCTCACAAATGAACCTATCCCCACCCTCCACCCCCGACCCCCAACTTCCCTATTCCCCCACCCTCTCAAATGCCTGGCAAATACAAACGCCTGTTAAGTAGCTCCTTCTTCTTAAGAGTGGCCCCAACCCCACCTGCAACCGAAATCAGACTAACACAAAACATAAAAGCCCAGACCTCTGGCTTTAAAGTCAGATACTTCTTTGTACAGTTAATGCTGCGGCTTTCTCCACTGTGGCTGGAATGGATACATTTCTGTGTCAACTTGATGGGATCAAGAGTACTTTAAGAAGTGGCAAATCAATTTCTTGGGGTGCTTCCAGAGGAAGCTGAGTGGACTGGCTACATGGGGTGATCAGTCCTCATTATAGGTGGGCACCATCCAGATGGCTGGAGCTACAGTAATGACAAAAATAAACAAAAGAGAAAATGACCTCTTAAGAGAGCCTCGGGCGACAGAAGCGCTAACAGAGTGAGTACCAGGACCAGTGTTTGGATTGTCAGAACTTATGGAAAATGGATGTGCTAGGACACCCCTGTAATTCCAGTGAGGTGCAGTGTTAGGGTTGTTCTGGGGCTGCTATGCATTCAAATGCTAAATTCTGTGTCCCACGATATGGCTGCTGAAATAGGTGAGCTAGCAGATTCTCAAGTTAACCAGCTTTTGTTGTGCAAATCTTGCTCCCTGAGTTAATTGCTCAATAAAAGGTTAAAGTTTACAATTGGGCCATAAAGAGACCACACCCCTTGGAGGGGATCAAGTGAGGGGAGAGAGCAGAGAACAGGAGAAAAAAAGGAGACCAAAGGAGGAGAAGGCAGCCATGAGAGGAGATGGACCATGAGCACGTAGCCAGGAGAAACAGCAAGTACAAGGGACCTATGGCTGAGATGTAGATTAGAATAGCTCAAAACCTACCCAATCTAGGCTGACAGCTTGTAGATAAAATACCTGGATTGTGTACCTTTTATATGCGTTAGATAGAATATATAATTCCTACTACAGTGGAGGCAGACAGAGGAGCATCTCAGGGGCTTGTGGGATCGCTAGCCTAGTGTTTATGTGAGAGGAGTCAGCCTGAGTTTGTCCTTTGACCTCCGCATGTGCACCATGGTATTTTCACATATGAGTACACACACACACACACACACTCACGATACACACTTACAATATTTCCTACTAAAAATAACTCCAAAACATTAACTCATCACACAAACCCTAAATATAACTTCATTTTCCCTTCTCTAACAATTATAATTACACTCAGTCTTCCACTTTCACCCCAACTAATCATATAGAAGTTTAGGATATAGCAGTCCAAGAGCCTTCAAAGCCCTAAGAAAGCAAGCAAGTTTAACTTCTGATAAGGACAGTAAGACTATATCCTACATCTATTGAATGCAAATCAATTGCTTTAATTAAGCTAAGACCTTAACTAGATTGGTAGGGGTCAAATCTACGAAAATTTAGTTAACAGCTAAATACCCTATTTCTGGCTTCAATCTACTTCTCCCGCAGAAAAAAGCAAGCTGGCTTGTCTCTCTTGGAGCTGAGATACATGCTTCTCTCACCTTGGGACACCAGAACTCCAGGTCCACTGGCCTTTGAACACCAATACCCATGCTAGCCTGGGGATCTCGTACTTTTGGACCTGCACTTAACCATGTTACCAGATGATTCCCAGCTTCCAGACAACATTTTGTGCTATTTCTCAGCCTCAATAATCATGAGAACTAAATAACCTAATCAATTCACCATGCTGCTGGGTTTTTTTTTTTCCTCTCTGATAGAAATAATGGAGAAACAGAGAGACAGACAGAGACAGAATGCCTCCTTAAGATTCATCTATAAGGAATTTTTTCTTTATTCTTCTCTCCTATATTACATCCCTACTGCCGTTTTTAGTCTCTTCACTCCTCCAAGTCCCCTTTCCCTGCCCTCCCAGATCCAGATCAGGTCTCCCAGGGAGACTAACTCAACACAGCACAAGTTACAGTAAGACCATGCACACACTCTCATATCAGGGCAGGATGAGGCAACCCAGAAAGAGGAAAGGGGGTCCTAAGGGCAGTTTAAAAGAATCAGAGACAACCCCACTCCCACTGTTATGAGTGTCACAAGAACACCAAGCTACACAAACATAATATATCTGCAGACGACCTAGCTCAGACCCACACAGGCTTCCTGATTGTTGCTCCAGTCTCTGTGAGACCCTATAAGCCCTGACTAGTTGATTCTGTGGGCTGTTTCTGTGCTATCCTCCAGCTCTCTGGCTCCTACAATTCCTTATCCCCCTCTTACACAGGGTACCCCAAGCTCTGGATAATATATGGCTGTTGGTCTCAGCATCTGGTTCCCATCAGTTGTTAGATAAAATCTCTCTGATGATGATTATTCTATCCTATGGTGTATGAGCATAACAGAATATTATTAGGAATCATTTCATTGACTTTTTTTTTTGGACAGTTGTTTTTGGTTCTATCTTGGGTCTCTGGGCTATCCAGCCTCTGGTTCCTGGGCTCCCTGCCTTGATGTGGGCCTCAAGTTTGACCAGTTATTGGTTGACCACTCCCACAAGTTCTGTGCCACATTTACCCCAGCACAGCTTGCAGGCAGGACAAATTGTAGGTTGAAGAGTTTGTGGCAAGGTTGATGTCCCAATCCTTCCACTGGAAACCTTGCCTGGTTACAGAAGACGGTTGGTTCAGGCCATTAAATGCCCCCCAACCAAGAAAAGCCCAGAGCCAGATATTTTTAGCTCAGAATTCTACCAGACTTTGGTAATGCTAATAACTCATCAAATTATTCCAATTGAAAGAGAAAGAATGGTGCCAAATTCATTTTTATGAGGCCACAGTTACCCTGATACCTAAGCTGTACAAAGACTCAACAAAGAGTTACAAATCCATTTCCATCATGAACATTCATGCAAAAACACTCAATAAAATACTTGCAAACCAAATCTAAGAAAACATCAAAAAGATCACCATAGTCAAATAGGCCTCATTTCAGAGATGCATGGATGGTACAACATACAAAATCTGTCTATGTAATCTATAAGCAAATTGAAAAAAAAATTACATGATTATCTCCTTAGATGCTAAAAAGAGCCTTTGACAAAATTCACACCCCTTCATGATAAAAATTGTGGAGATATCAAGGATGCAAAGAACATACCTAAACATGATAAAGGTAATTTACAGCAAGCCTATGGGCAGCCTCAAATTAAACAGTAAAAAACCCTAAAGCATTTCCACCCAAATCAGGAACTAGCAAGGTTGTGCAGTCTCTCTGTATCTAGTCAATATAGTACTTGAAGTTCTAACTAGAGCAATAATATAACTGAAGGTGATCAAGGGAACACAAATTGGAAAAGAAGTCAACATATCATTATTTGCATATGACATGATAGTATACATAAGTGACCCCAAAATTCTACCAGGAAACCCTTACAATTGATAAACACCTTCATCAAACCGTCTAGATACACGATTAACTGAAAAAAATATCAGTAGTCTTCCTATGTACAAATAACAAACTGGCTGAGAAAGAAACAAGGAAACGACACCTTCACAATAGCCACAAATAATATAAAATGTCTTAGAGTAACTCTAACAAAGCAAGTGAAAGACTTGTATAACAAGAACTTCAAGTCTGAAGAAAGAAATTGAAGAAGATATCAGAAGATGGAAAGCTCTCCTGTGCTCATTCATGATTCAGTAGGACTAACATTTCTTAATTGGTGAGATTAAGATGGTGGGATTACTTCTGGGATGGTGGTCCTAGGTTCTATAAGAAAGCAGGCTGACAAAGCCAGGGGAGGTAAGCCAGTAAGTAGCACCCTCCATGGCCTCGGCATCAGCTCCTGCCTCCAGGTTCCTGTACTACTTCCTTCAGGGATGGACTACAGTATGGAAGTTGAGCCAAATAAACCCTTTCTTTCCTCCTCAACTTGCTTTTGGTCATGGTATTTTATCACAGTGAGAGTAACTCTAAGACAGACTGACAAACCGAAAGATAGACAGCCTACACTAACTGTCTTTCTCCTTTCCCCCTTGAATTCTATTTAGTCCCCAAGCCTATGGGATGCTGCTGCCCACATGCAGCCTAATCCTCCCTTAGTGTTTCATCTCTGGCACAGCGCCTTAATGTACCCATAAGCATGTTTTACAGTATCCTAGGTACTTCTCCATTACCATGGTTTCCCATCCTGCTTGCTGTTGTATATCTCTATCTACATAGCTCGTTGGTTCTCTGTTTAACCCTGGCACTGAGATATCCATAATCCTTTTGTTCACCTGATTCCTTCCTCAGACCTCCTCAGCTACTTCTTTTCCCTACAGCCTCCAGATGATGAACCCTTTCCCTAACTTACATATACATATCCATCTTCATTCTCCTTTCGGGAAAACTAGGCCTAACATATGGCCCAGGAATCCTCTGCTCCCTCCAGCCTATGCATATTGAAGCTTCTATAATAGAACATCCTTCATGTATTTGACCAATGGCATCCAGTCAGGCCCCCGGAGTCCCTGTTGAGAGGAAGGAAGTTTAGACTTACCTGTTCAGACAGCAGACACACTAGAGAGATTATGGGTTCTATAGATCCCCTTTACAATTAACTCCCTATATGTGGTGGTTTGAATATGCTTGGCCCAGGGCATGCCACTATTAGGAGGAGTGGCCTTGTTGGAGTAGGTGTGGCCTTACTGGAGGAAGTATGTCAATGTGGGGATGGGCTTTGAGACCCTCCACTTAGCTGCCTGGAAGTCAGTCTTTTCCTGATTATTCTCCTTCAGAATAAGATATAGAATTTTCAGCTCCTCCAGCCCCATGTCTGCCTGGAGGCTGCCATGCTTCCCACCATGATGATAATGGACTGAACCTCAGAACTTGTAAGCCAGCCCCAATTAAATGTGTCCTTTATAAGGGTTGCCTTGGTCATGGTGTCTCTGTAGAGCAATGAAAACTCAACTAAGACAGCATATCTCCCTGTCAAACAAAATACAACCTGACTGGGAAACACTGATGTAGAAAAACAAGTTGGATACTTGTGCTCACTTTCTCCCTGGGAGAGTCTTGTTGTCGTTATTTGTCACTCAATTGGTGTATCTGTTACTTTTTCATCACTAACACCAAATACTCTACATAGGCAACTTAAGGGAGGGGGGTTTATTTGAGCTCATGGTTCAGAGGGGTTCAGTCTGTCATGGCAGGGAAAGCACATTGGAGTGTCCCTCACAACTGGGAAAACTCAAGGCATCAGGGGTCAAAGAGCAGAAATAAGAACAGGGAAAGCATACCACCCTCCAGCCCCACCCCTACCACCTTCCAGTTCCACCCCTACCACCCTTCAGCCCCACCCCTACCACCTTCCAGTTCCACCCCTAACACCCTTAAGCCCCACCCCTACCACCTTCCAGTTCCACCCCTACCACCCTTCAGCCCTACCCCTACTACCTTCCAGTCCCACCCCTACCACCCTTCAGCCCCACCCCTGCTACCCTCCAACCCCACCCATACCACCCTTCAATCCCATCCCTCCAGCCCTAGACCCACAAGCTAGGCCCCATATAAAAAGATCCTGCACCCTTCTAAAACATCACCACCTACTGGGGGCCAAGTGTTCAAACACAGAAACCCATGGGGGACATTTCCCATCTCTACTGCAACAGTTTAACTTAGCTTTATAGGCAGTTAAAAGTATAAATTTAGCATTACTGACAATTTGGAATGATGCAATCCAGTAATTTCTCTTGTCAGAAAGTCAGGCCCCAGACTCCAGAGGCCCATCAACCATCAGTGTTACTGTCCCAGAAAATCCCGAACCATTGCTCTTCTCAAAGGCCTGAGTCCTGCTCTTCTCTCTTCTCTCGGGCTCCATGGACACAGCATCCTGAAAAGTATGTAGGTAAATCATAAAAATTAGATACCAGTAACAGCCACCTGCCTAGGCATGAATTATCTACTCTTTGTCCAAGCACTGAAATATCCAAGGGTTTTCATCTCCAAGTATATAAGTCTATTAGGCTCTTTAATTATGGATTTCCCAGATAATCTGTCCCATGCGGTTGCTCCTTCCTTTGTGTCGCATATGTTAAAAATAATCTGAATGTCAGAAGAGGCTGTTTTTCTCCATTGTTAAAAACCGTGTGAAAGTAGAAGTCTGGGCCATTTTGGGTTTTTTGCCCCTTGAAACAGGCTCACTACATAGACTGGGCTCACCTTAAACTCTTGGTCATCTTGTTGAGACCTTCTGAGTGCTGAGATTATTGGCAGGTGCCACCACCCTTGGATCAGAGCTAATTTTTACATAGAAAATTCAAGTCACATAGAGAAGAGCCCGCCCACCATGTTAGGTAGTATTTTGTCAACATAAGCTGAAGTCCTCTGGGAAAAGGAAACCTCAATGGAGATATTCCTCGATCAGACTGGCCTGTAGGCAAGTCTGTCCCTCATTTTTGTGAGTGACATTGTGAGTGACCAACCCACTTGGGCGGGTGGTCCTGGGTTGTATAAAAATCAGGATGAGCGATCGGTGAGGAGCAAGTCAGTGAGTGGTGTTCGGCCATAGCCTCTGTGTGGTTCCTGTCACCAGGTTTGTGCCTGGCATGGGTTCCTGCCCAAACTTTGTGCTGAATAAGAGTGGCCCACATAGGCTCATAGATTTGAATGCTTGGTCGCCAGGGAGTGATACTGTTTGAGAAGGAGGTGTGGCCTTGTTGGAGGAAGTGTGTCACAGGGTTGGGGTGGGGGTGGGGGGCAGCTTTGAGGTTTCAAAAGCCCAAGCCAGATCCAGAATCTCTCTTTCAGCTAGCGGATCAGGATGTAGCTCTCAGCACTTCTCCAGCACCGAGTCTGCCTGTGCGCAGCCATGCGTTCCATGATGATGATGGGCTAAACCTCTGAAGGTGGAAGCCAGCCCTCAATGACATGCTTTCTTTATGGTCCTGGTGACTCCTCACAACAACAGGACACTAAGACAGACTTCCTTCAGTGATAGATGGCAACTGGAAGGTGTAAAGCAAATAAACTCTCTCGTCTCCAAGGTGGTTTGGTCATGGTCTTTATCAGAGGAACAGAAATCAAACTAGGGAACCTGGGAAGTCTCTATCTGGGAAGCATGAGCAACCTGGTATTTGGATAAAATATCTGTTTTTAAAATCTCTCTCTCTCTCTCTCTCTCTCTCTCTCTCTCTCTCTCTCTCTCTCTCTCTCCCTCTCCCTCTCCCTCTCCCTCTCCCTCTCCTTCCCTTTCTCTCTCTCTCTCTCTCTCTCTCTCTCTCTCTCTCTCTCTCTCTCTCTCTCGTGTGTGTGTGTGTGTGTGTGTGTGTGTGTGTGTTTAGTAGCCATGCAGGTCAGAAGACAGCATCAGATCCTTTAGGACAAGGCTCCCCCCACCCCCCACTGTAAGTACTGAGAACCAAACCCAAGCCTTCTGCAAGAGCAACAGGTGCTCTTAAACACTGTGTCAACCCTCCTGCCCTTAAATGTCTATTTTTGAGGTTGTTCTAAGCTCCAATCTCAGTCCCCGTGCTATGTTGTCACCTCCCCAAGCCCCCAATATCATCAACAGCCCCCCACCAATATCATCAATGCAGCCTACCCCACCCCCAATATCATCAATAAGAATCGGCTATTCTGGTTCAGTTGAAACCATTAGGAACTCTCTAGCCTCTGCCTCCTAAAAGGTATTCAGCCCACTGCTATCTAGGGACAAGATGCTCAGGGAACCAACCTTTGTTCTTTGTCTTCCCACCTGGCCAGCTGTTTCCCAGGCAGGCATTGTTTGACCCTGCAGCCTCTCTGGAAGACTAAGGAGCCTGCAAATGAACCAGAAGAGGGCTTCCAAGTAACTGGTCCCCTCCACCTCTGGTTAGGGGACAGGTGCCCATTTTGAGAAGTTCATCTAGACGTTAGCTACAAACTAGCTGGAGGTTTACAGGTAGAGGTCCAAGTTGAGAGAGCGACTGGGCAGCAGTCAGTTCAAAACCCATGTCTCTTTGTCTCCTTTGAGTCTTTATTTTGGTGACAGCTCTCTTCAGAGGGGACAGATGATGCATTCAGGGCCATAACCCAGGACCAGAAATTCAAGATGGGAGCCCGCAGGAGGGGCAGAGAGATGGAGAGTTCACATTGCAGCAGGCTGTTTCCAGCTTCATGACAATTTATTCTCCAATCAAGAGCGATCCTCCTCACTCTGCCGAATCATCCAACAGTCCTCCCCCCATTACATCAAGAAAGAGGAGCCGTAACAAACAGCATTACGACGTCACAAATCAATTTTATTGAAACCGTATTAGGGTTCAGTAAAACTGAAGGATCAGACACCGAAGGAGAGGAAGCCAGGGGAAGAGAAGACAGCACACCAAGATTTACTTCTGAGTGCTACAAAATATTGAACTAAAAATAACATTAAAGACGAAATTTGTAATGAATCTCAAGCTGCTAAATTCCCCCAAGGCTGAGTCTGCCAAAGGCTTCGTGGCAATCCTCTGTTCTTTCCTGTCTTTATTTAAATATTTTATACAGTTGTCTATGTTCATGTGCAGAGCGAACTGTCATTTATATTTCAGTCCACTCTAAAATGGATCTTAGGCTACCTCAAGCTGAGCTGCGTGCAGTGTGGGGCTGAGCTGAGAGGTAGGCTGGAACGGGGAGTATAAATGAAGACTGATACTTAATGTACTTTGTGTGTACTTTTATTTCCCTGTCATGTTTTCCGCCTTAAACCTGATTTGTAATTCTATGGGTTTTGTGACATTATGATAAGATGCGATGCGCACAAGACTCCCATTTAGCAGGGACATTGACGGGCATTTGAGTTAAAGAGAGTGGTTGACGGAAGCGAGGCTGGATTCGGACCCTGCGGCTTAATGCGTAGCTGAAGAAGTTGCTGCGGCTGAGGCCTCAGTATTTCATGCTTTTCTATACATTAGACTTTGCCAAAGTGAGCTTTTGGAAGAATAAAGCATTTCCGAGATAAATTCAATTTTCGCTAGTGTTGAACTGAACTTTCTATGTCACTTACGGATTCGCTCCAGGTTGGGTAGAAAAGTGCATTTTCTTAGTTTATGGATCAAGGGCAGGCGTGGGGAGCGAGGAAGGAGCAGTCAGTTTGACCAGTTTGGGGCGGTCAGTGTGGACCGTCTTGAGGAGGAGTTTCCTTATAGACTCTGCGGGGGACAGGAAGGGGGAAAAGAATGCCCAATGGGGTTCCTTTTGTGGGTCCTGCAGAGGTACTGAGGTGTGTGGGTCAACAAATCACAACATCTGCAAGGTCAGCCATGGAGTTCTGGGGAAATGAAAGCACAGAGGGGCGGGGTTCCTGTCCTTATCCCCTCAGCCCATCAAGGGCCACCAGGGCTGACATAAGAACCACCTGGAAGAAGTGTGTTCTTCTGTCCTAAAGTCAGCTGAGGACCAGAGCTCCGTGGGCTTACCCCTGCCACATCCCTAGAGAGGATACTCACCCAGACCAGCTGAAACTACCCTTGGGGGCTCCCTTCAGAACATCTGGGCACATCTCCACCACCTGTACATATCCTGAGAGAAAATGAAGGCCAGTGGGCTGTTTATGGGAACCAAGGGACAGGCTGTAGAGAAGTGCCCACCATCTCCATGCTGGCTTCTCCTTAAAAAAACCATAGATCCAGGTTTAAATTATGATGCCTGTGTTCTCTGAAGCAAGCTGGAGCACACTGAGCAGGAAGAGTCTTTCCCCTCTTCTCCTCCCACCCATTCCCATTTGGAATGGAGATCTTTATAGATAGAATTAATGAAATAAACCCCAAATAAAATCATCCGTGATTAACCAGGTGGGTCAATCACAGGTCTTCTGATGAGAGACGGAAGAGTTGAGGATGAGGAGAGATGACACTAGGTGAAGATGCTGAGAGACTGAAGTGATCCATCCACAAACCAGGGGATGCCTGCACCATCCGGATAGGTGTGGAGCTTGTCCACTGTGTCTTTGGAGGAAGTGGAGCCCTCTTGATACCTTGACCCCAGGCTTGGGCAGCTACAACTAAGCATATTGGTCAATTTTCTGTTGCTTTAACAAAACACCTGAGAAGACAATAAGAGAGAGGAAGGGAGGGTGAGAGGGAGGATAAGGAAGGAAGGGAAGAACAGAGAGTTGATTTGGTAGCTGGAGAGAAGGGTCAGTGGTTAAGAGCACTTGCTGCTCTTCCAGTTTGGATAACAAACTCAGGCAGCTTCCAGCTGCCCATAACTCCAGCTCCAGAGGATCCAACAACCTCTTCTGGCCTCCGCAGGTACCCTTACATGCATGACACCCACACACGGATTCGTGAATGTACATATTAACAAACTCACACACATGCATATTAAAAAAATTATCTTTAAAAATGGAAGATTTATTTTGGTTTCTAGTTTCGTGGTGTGTGTGTGTGTGTGTGTGTGTGTGTGTGTGTGTGTGTGTGTGTATGTTCCTGTTGGCATGTGCATGCCACAGCATGTGTTGAGGTCAGAGAATAATCTTGTGTGCTGGTCCTTGCCTTCTACCATACCTTGTTGTTTGTCCCTATCTATGCCAGCCTGGCTGGCCAGGGAACTTCCCAGGATTCTCCTGTCTCCACCTTGCATCTTGCCCTAAAAATTTTGAGGTCACAGATGCATTACACAGCTTTACAGGGTGCTGGGGATCTGAACTCAGCCTCTGACATTTAAACAATAAGAGATTTACCCTGTGAGTTCACCTCTCTATCCCATGAACTGATGGTCAGCAGACTCCATTACTTGCTACAAGGGCTTGCTGAAACGAAGCTGCACACTTGGTGGTAGTCAGGAAGGGGACAGAGAGAAGAGGGAGAGAGCGAGATAGGGAGGGAGGGAAGAGAGAGAGGGAGGGAAGAAAGGGAGGGAGAGGAAAAGGACAGAAGGAGGGAGGGAGAAATGAAAGAAGGGAAGCAGGAAAGGAGAGAGGGAGAGAAGAAGGGAGGGAGGGAATGGAGCTAAGGGTAAAATATACCCTCCAAATCCATTCCCGTAGGAGGAGCTAAGGTGGGAGAGTAAGGAGAGGAAGAGGAAAAAGAAGAGGAGAATCGAGGCGAGGGAGGCAGGGAGAGATGTAGGAGGATGAAGAGCCACACAGGTATAGAGAACAGTCCCGGGTAACAACTAATATTTAGTTAGCTAATTGGGAAACACCTCTAATTGTATGGCATATTTTTATTGAGCATTACCAAACATATAAAGCCTTTGATTCATATTTAAGCTTTAGAGTCTCCTTTACCTACCAGGCCCACGTGGATGGCAGGATGGTCTGGGTACAGCCCAGCTTTGTAGAGACAGCGTGGAAGATTAGCAGAGTCATCTCCCACGCTGGTGTCTCGAGGGTGGCAGGGCCGGTGTCTCTGGGTACCTGAGCGAACTGCCCAAGCTGAGTGGTACGCTGCCAGGGCTCCTGGCCTCAGGCCTAGGCTAGTCGGGAACATGGCGGCTGATTAAGAAAAGCCAGGTTGAATGCCACTGATTTAAATATCACCGCAACACATTCCCTCACAAACTTCCTTTCTTCTCCATCTCAAAATAGCCCATTAAGCTTTGAAGTAAAATTAATGGCATCAGAGCCTCAGTTACCCAATCTATTCTCAAGGTCCTACCTCTCTGAACATTGCTGTCCTGGGGACCAAGTGTTCCACACACGAACTTCTCAAGGGCGTTCCAGATCCAAACCAAAAAAAAAAAAAAAAAAAAAAAAAGTCTGCCTTTTAAAGCCACCTGGCTAGGGTAATTCACTGAAAGGAGAAAACAAATTCTCCTTCTTTCTTTTGTGCCCCATCTCAATGGGAATGTTGTCACTGTCGTTCCTGTGGGACAGCTGAGAACTGTGGTCATGTCACTATGGTGGGTACAGGGCTGAGAAAATGTTCACACTCAGTGGGTGATGCTCTTTTTTAGTACAATACACTTTCTAATAGCAACGTTGTTAGGGTGAGTCGAGGTGACCATGGCCCTTTTCTTCTCCCCACAGGGATGCCTGGACTATCCTCAGAGTCTACGCTTTTCAGAAAGCTCATAGAGGCCTTCCCCTCATGATGGGGTGACTTTGACTTCAAAGTCTATCAGATCCAGCCCCAGCTGCTTAGAGGTTGTCTTATGGATGCCTTGAATTTTACACACAAGGCTAAGAAGCTGCTCGACTCAGAATTCCTTCAGCCTCAAGGAACAGAACTCCATTTATTCAGTTTAAGGAAGGAAGCAGATTCTGTTGTTAGGAATCATAGACTTTAAGGGAATCTAAGCAGGCAGGGCTGTACGGCCATCTCTGCATGTACTCTGGTACTGGTGTCTCTCTTCCCTCTGTCTCCTTCTGTCTCCTCCTGAAGACAGGCTACCCTGTCCTTTTAGGGAAAGAGGATAGAAACACGTGGCTCTCCTACATTGTCCTTAGACCAAATCTTTGCCTTAACTCCAAGTCACAAGCAAGGATACAGTGATAAGCCACAGCTTGGGTTAGGTATCTGTCCACTCCACTCTAGTCCATTAAGACCACAGCAAGACAGCCAGAGTATAGTACGGCCTTGGTGTTAGTCTTGGGACCTGACATCAGGTCTCAGGCACAAGGATACAACGAGGGGGATGAGCAGGGAAAATCCTCTTCTTGTCCCAAGTTTCAACAACCACTGTATGGTTTGAGTCTGAAATGTCCGTACCTAGTTCCCAGCTTGGGATGCTGTGCTAGGATGTGCGGCCTAGTGAGAAGAGGCAAGTTGTTGGAGGCAGGTTCTTGGTGGTCCATTTTGCTCTCTGTCTTCAGTCTCATTCTCTGCTGCCTGCTCAGGTGTGATGCCTTCCATGCTGATGAGCTGATGTCTCTCTGAAGCTATGAACCAAATAAACCTCCTGTCTTACATTGCTTTCTACCAGATATTTTGGTATAAAAACAAGAACATTAACTAATATGAAAACCTGTCGTCTCATTAGACTCCAAGACTTATAACCAGAGGAGTCTCTTGGGACAATAAAGCCTGACCAGAACCTTGCCTAGACAGGTTCCTATGTTCTTGATTCTTTATAGTGACTTGGCAGCTTGGCTTATGACAGAGGGTTGTGTGGCTGGGGATGAAGTGGAAGTCTGGACTGAAACTTTATCTAGAGACTACTCTTTTGTGGAGTGGAGAAATGGTTCAGCACTTAAGAATGCTGCTCCTGCAGAAGACCTGGGTTTTTTTCCCAGAACCTAAGTTGGGAAGCTTAAAATTACGTATAACTCCAGCTCTGGGAAGATCTGACAAGTCTCACCATCATGGGCACCAGGGCAAACACACAAACACACAGACACACACATGCACATACGCACACACACATGCATGCACGCACGCACTCGCACACACACACATGCATGCACGCACGCACTCGCACACACACACACACACACATGTACACACACACACGTACACATGCATGCACTGACATATGGCCTGGGAAGATATTCTGAGTGTCCCGGCTCAGGCAGGCCAAGCCTGATGTCTCGGGGAGATCAAGGTTTTGCCTTTTCTCTCCTCCTTTACACACAACACAAGTCGGATATCTCCTAACATCCATCCATCTCGCCTTCCTATCTCCTTGGTAATTCTAGGCCTCTGACTTTTCCTCTGCAAAATGGATATTTTTGTTTAAGACAGTACTAGCCTGGAACACATGATCTCTCCCACTCAGCCCCCTGAGTACTAAGGTTACAAAGTGTATACCACTATGCCCAACTTTAAATGGCCATCAGCAAGACAGTTTCTGAATTGTTATGGGTATGCATTGATAATAAAATGTTTAGCATACCAATGTAACTAACGTAATTCTGTGACTATCAAGTTCTTGTGGCAAGGCCTCAATTTTGCTTGACTCCAGGGCAGAATTTCCTTCCTAGAGCAGGAGTGTATAGCTGATGGCCCCTGGGACAAACATCAGTGTGATTTCTGCAGTGGTCCTGTGACCCTGAAGTCTCCTGCAGGGTAGAGTCAGACACAGGGGAGCGGATAGGAGCAGAGCTAGGCAACCCTTCTGTCTCATTGTGGTTCTGCTGGGTTAATCGCCAGTGGGAGCAGGCCTGCCCTGACCTCTCTGTGTCCCCTTAATCTCTTTTGTGTTTCAGCACTGACCCCAGGCATCCATTTGACTCCAGAGCCTCTTTCTGGTCACAGAACACAGGCATCAGTGAATGGATCCGCTTTACATGGCACATCTGTAAGGTGATGATGAACTCAGTAGCCTTGAGCCAATCCAGGGAAGTGGGCTGTGCATTGCCCTGTAGCTGGGTCTGTGACCCCAGGGCTCTTCCTTAGCAAGGAGAACACGTGTCCTGGGGAAGTGACCAAATAATAGTAGGGAAGTGCAATGAATATTTAAGGGGACATTGAAAAGACCATCCTCTCCCCAGTGACAAAAGAAATCTTGTGTAGTGGCCCAGACAGCAGCCCCGAAGACAAGCAGGTCAAATGCCTTGAACTCTGAGAAATTCATTCTGTAAGCAGAGGTCACAATAGGTTCCCCTTTTAGGTCATTATCAGGGACCTTACTGGGACACAAGGATGTGAGATAGAAAGATGACATTTGACAGAGACTCTTAACTACAAAGAGCATTATAAAAACAGCCATAATACTCACACTTGGGATGCTGAGGCAAGAGGATAGTGAGGTTGAATCCAGCCTGAACTGCAGAGTAAAATCTTGTCTAAGGGGGAAAAGGGTGTTAAGGTAGGGTATATTTCACACACACACAGGGGACACAGGAGATGCCTCCTGAAGCAGGATAGAGATTTGAAGATACTGCCCTTGAAGAGGGAATGACCAAGCCGTTAACCCTGGGTGTTTAACAGCATGACAAGCTAGCTATAAGACAAGGAACAGATTGTCCCTGAGAGCCTCCAAGAGGGTGAGGCAAGCCTACACCCCCTCAATTGATGACCAGCAACACCAATTTTAGTCCTCTGGCCTCTAGAGCTGTAGAGAATCAGTGTGTGTAATTTGAAGTCACCAAGTCCGTGATATTTTTGTGCAGCACACACAGGAAGCTAACACACCACAAAGGAGGGATCTGTCTCCCAACAGGTGCAACGGATTCACTGCCTAGAACAGCAGCTCCCAAAGGCACCAACTGGAGCTCCGCGTTCCCAAGCTCTACACTTCTTCCTAATTGGGTGTCTTCCAAGTTGTTCTCCCCAGGCAATGTGAGCACCAAGAGAGGAAAGTCCTGTACTGTACATCCCTATCTTCTTGAAACCTGGTTGTGCCTGACCTATAAGAATAGGTATAAAGAATTTCTTGTGCGGGGCATGGTGGTATGGGATATAATTTCAGTGCTTAGGAGAATGAGGCAGGAAGATTGGGAATTCCAGGACAACCTGGGCTACATAATGAATCCTTGTCTCAAAAAAAAAAAAAAAATCCAATAACTGAATGCTTGGTGAGCAGATGGATGTCTACATAGAACAGTGATCCTCACATTTCTACTGTTGCAACCCTTTAAGACAGTATCTCATGTTGTGCTGAAACCCCCAACCTTGCTTCTTCATAACTGTAATTTTGCTACTGTTATGAATTGTAATGTGCATATTCAATAATCTGATATCTGATAATTAGACCCCTGTGAAAGGGTCATTAGACTCCCCAAAGGGGGTCTTCACCCACAGGTTGAGAACTCCTGACATTGGGCCAGCTAGGGCTGCAAATCCTACTTTGAAATGTTAAGTAGAAGAGGTCTCACACTTCTGAGTTCTGTAAGAAGGGAAGGATCTAGAAGCTGCATGTTTAATGGTTTTATTTTAAAAGATCCCTTCCCAAGGCCACCTGCTATGGTGCTAATGGGACTTTTTGGCTGACCATGGGTGAGTCACTGGGGTTGGATGCTTCTTGACCACCCGAGTACAGATTTGATTTTCTAAATAAATATTAGGAGTGACAAATAGCAGGAAATTATATGGCTCCATCTGAGGAGGAGCCTATTGGGACAAGACCTTAGTTGGGATCCGTTGGCAAACACCTAGATGATAATAGCCTAAACGGTTGCTGGAGACGAGGCAGAGAACAGAGAGGTAACTGCTTCGAGCGCAGAGAAGTTTCTGTGTAAACACATCTTTTTTCTGAGGGCTGGCGATTATTTCCAAGAATTACAGATTTGGGGAATTTACTCGGGTGGGAACAGCTGCCACTCCAAAAGCCAAACTCTGAGCCAGAAAATATTGTGCTTTGAGCTGAATAGTTTGGCTTCGGAAGATGAGCGAGGCTTCTCCAAGAAGCTCCTGTCTTTGCTCGACGTGTCTGCCCACTTCTTGCATGGTCCCAGGTCCCAGGCAGGCTGCTCCATTCGAAGACAAGATCCTCAAATTGCCTCTTCTTCCAAGAGCATCAGCGGCTCACTGTAATTAAAGACCACAGCTCTCATTTAATAGTTCACAGGGTGGGCGGCAGAAATAATGACGGTAACCAACTGAAAGCATTCCAAGGGGATGTATGAGGTGCTACGGGAGCCTCCAGGGGGCTCTCCCTCCCTGGGCTCCTCAGTCTTCCCATCTGTTGAATGAGGGGAGTCTCTCTCTACCGATGAGGGCTGCTTATTAACAGGGGCAATTGAAAAGCCTTGAGGTAACACAGGGGCTGCTCATTAGTTAGCACCAAGTGCTGCTTGGAAGATGTGGGTCTGGCCTTAGATTTTTTTTTTCTGTTCTGTCGTTGTGATTACGTGGAGGTGGAACCCTCAGCTTGATTTCTGGGTAGTTTCCACCTTATCCTTGCATTGCACTCATCTTCTTTAGGAAAAATGAACGTTTCTAAAGCTCAGACCCTTAGGCAAGCAAAAGTAGTCAGTTAGTGCCCGATAAAGTTGTTACTGTTGTTGCTTATTCAAGGCAGAGTGACCACAGGTCCACAGTCTTATCATACCACACACGTTCCTTTTAAATCAGTATGAATACAAAAAAAAAAAAAAAAAAAAAAAAAAAAAAGAGTTGAGTTGAACAAATGCGTTAGACAAATATAAGCACAGATGTCACTTGGACATGGTGGCACATGCCTGTTATCTCAGCTACTCTGGGGGCTGAGGCGAAAAGAGGGCAAGAAAGATCGCAGTCTGGGCTACATAGTGAATTCAAAACCAGTGTAGGTAACTGAGAAGGCGTCTGCATCATAACAGTGAAGATAAAATTAGGGTTGTGGTATGTAGCTCAGTGCTCAATGCTTGCCTACCGAGTGTCGGACCCTGGGTTCAATCCATGGACTGGAGCAAAAGAAGAGGAAGAGAAACATGATGAGAGGCTGGGAGATTGAAGCACAGATATTAGGGGAGAGAGTGCTCTTAGGATGCTGTGCTCCACAGTCCCAGGAACCCTTGCAGCTCAGCTCTCTGTAAATCCTTCCCTTTTAAAGTTCATTACTATTGTAACCAACACAAAAACAGTTGTGCATATTTATGGAGTGTGGTGCAGTGTTTCAATGCACGTATAGAATGAGCAACGACCGGATTGGGATAACTGGCAGATCCCTTGCCTCAGACACACATCACTTCTTAGTGTTGAGAACGTTCAAAAATCCTTTCTGCTGGCTATTTGACGAATCTCTGTCAACTACTGTTAGTCTACTCTGGAGAGCACAGTAGTGGCTAGTTGCTCCTCCCTGCAACTGTCAAGAGTGGTCAGGGTGTTTAGCGTGTTCCTGTTTTCCGGGTGTTCTGTGTTCCGAATTCTCAGGCCACGCCTTCTCCTCCCTGCCCCGTGGGAGCTAACTGGCAGGATTTCAGGCCACGAGCACACTGACCATCCTCCTTTCCCTCTGACAACACTGCCAATGCCAATTGACACTGCAGGGGAGGCAGCTCCTGCTCACGCCACATAGGCTGGCAGCATCTTTTGCTTCCTTGACACATTAATACTTCCATCAAAAGACATATATTTGGGTGTATGTGCTATGGCAGAACCCAGCAACCTTCTCCTTCTGCCTGTTTACATTTAAAAAATCCTCATTACAATTCAAATTACTTTCAAATTATGCTCATCTGGATTTCCCTGCTTTATAAAGACTCCCAGGCCTATCTCTTTCTGGGGTTATAAGTTAAAATATTTTTATTATGATAGAAACTGCTTTTAAGATTCCACAGACATTTGCTAAACGGTGGGTAAGATGGCTTCACAATGGAGAAGCCCCCCTCTCTCAGCCCACCCTCAAGGAAAGGAAGAGGAATGAGCTTTGAGGACGAACTTGAGGCAGTAGCTGTCAGTCAGGGAAGCAGCTAAGGGCTGGGGCTAACCCATCCACTGTAGACAGTGTGAGGAACATTATTCACCACCCTTCATAGGAATTCTTTGAGCTGGGTGTGGTGGCATCCACACATAAGGTCAGCATTCAGAGGCTGAGGCATGAGGGTGTCCAGTTTAAGGTCAGCCTGGCCTACCTAGCAAAATCCTGTCTTCAAAACAAAATGAAACAAAAAACATAGACAAGTGTAAACTTGCACCAAGATGACTCCCAACCTAGAACAAAATGACCCACAATTATGGCTCATTCTCAGATCAACACCTTGGTTACTCTTAGGGGCTCTACAGTGTTGTAGTAGGGGATAGGGGTGGGGAGATTGTGTGGGCTTCTCAGATGAGCCAACCGAGGAGATCCAGGCCAGGCATGCTCAGGCTTGACCCCTAGCTACAGACATCAGCTCTCTCAAGTCGGCATTGGGAATTGGCTGTGTTCACAACCAGGAAACAAACCATGTCAGTGTCAGGGAGGCCTCTGAAATGTGGTCATTACACACACAAACACACACACACACACACACACCTATTCATGGCAGTTATGTAGTTATGTTTTTAAACAGAACTATAATATTCAATACAGATTTATGGCCTTTATGTCTCACACACTAAGAACCTTGAAGGCCTCCTGTGCATCTCTGATGGTCCTCCGTCCATTCCACACTTGGGCTTCCTGGTAAATCCGTATTGACTATTCTGCTGGGAACTGAAGTTCATCATTGTCTCTTTTCTACAAGGACCACAGAGGCAGGCGACAGAAGGGTTGTCCACAGGACTCGTTGCACATAAGACAAGCCCCAGCGCTGATGTCTTGGTTGCTGCAAGAACACTGGGTCCAGGAGCAAACTGCCCCCTTATTAGAGGGCCTGAAGCTATCTGTCATTGTGCTGGACTTAGTCCATCCTTTTTTAATCCAAGGGAGCGGAGCAGTTCTGAGACCTACCCTAGCATGGCCTCTTTCCCAACCAGATCTTCTGCCTGGGTCACTAGGCTTGGCTTTTCATGACCGGATGTGTTCTGGAAAATTCCTGGATTGCTCCCTTTGCAGGTCCCTTAGGAATGGTTTCTGAGAAGGCGACAGTTGTGGCCACATGTGTGAGACCAGGAAGGGTGAGACATGGTTTAAATGATGAAATTTTTAAAAACCTCATTTATTTTTTAATTAATTAATTTATTTGCACCAAAATCTGTCCCTGTCCCAGCCCCCCTCCCCCCAAAAAAACTTCATTTAAGTAAAGAAGTCCCAGATAGATCCACTAATCTTGTCACTGTAAGCCCAACACAATGACATTAGAAGCTCAGGATATGGTCTGTGCAGAGACAATAAACCGCACACAAGATGCCAGCTGGCTACCATTCATGATAGGCAGGAAAGGAAATAAATTGGGGATGTTTTTCCAAATACCTACAAATAATGAATGAGTGAATGAATGGATGGATGGACATAACTTGGTGAAGGAACTAATACTTGAAGCATAGTGGTATAGCCAGGCCTAGTGGCAGGGAAGCCCTCCTTAAAGATGTGACATTCCAGATGAGAGTGGAAAGGATAGGAAGAGATTAACTCAGAGAAGATGGAATGACATGACAGAGTTCCAGAGAGAAGGAATACAGATGTTGTGGCAGAGAAGACCTGGGGCTTCCTGGAGACAAGTGTGTTCAGGGACTCTGCATCTGTCAGGAGCCAGGCTGGTCATTCCCCCAGAGAGCTGCCAGGACTTGACCATCCCCCCTCAACACACACACCTTTATCCTTCTCAGTATCCTTTCTCATAAGCACCACTTGTCACCCCCTCAGCCAGGGGTGTTTTATTACAGTACAAGAAGCAAACTAGGATGGTATATGAGTGTTTCAGATGCATGTATGCGTGCATTTGTACCTCAGCGGGAGAGTACATGGTCACCAAGCACTAGCTCCAAAGGTTCAAAATCTTCAGTGTTGGTGGGAAATAATTCTGTAAACACCCACATTAGTGAATTCTGATACCATTAATATTGTTTCAGACATAAGCATGAGCCTTGACTAAAGACTTATTTGTAAGGACTTATAAATTTATAATTATAAATTTAAATTATAAAATTAAAAAGTTGTAAAATTATAAGGACTTATTTACAGGCCCGTTGAAGCCTATACATTTTGAGTCTAGTTATATTTATGCAGTTACTATGTTGCACTCCGTTTTATGCAATACGCTGTGTACTCCTACAGTCATAAATACTTTCAGGAGACACAAATATTTTCATAAGAAAAACAGCAGACATACTAATTTTGTTTGGACCAAAAGGAGAAAACTATTAGATTAATAGTGGGAAAACCATCTCAGTTTCTTTTCTGAGAACCTTCTCAGATTATCTTCTTCAGAGTATCAGGGAGAGAATTAAAATCCAAAGTCCAAGGCACTTCTCACCTTAAGGTTAGGCCATCTAAGGTCTGAGGGCACTAAGCATATAATTAAAGTCACAAGGAAGGAATGGTGGGTTGGAGAAGCCATTGGAGCTGAGAGGGAGCTGGGCTGGGCTGTTATGACAGCAAGTATGAGTTGAGGCTAATTCTGGGACCTGGAGACAGAAAACTCTCCTTCTCATCACATGTGGAGGGTGCCTGTGACTGTGCTTGTTCATGTATGTGCATGTGTGTGTGTGTGTGTGTGTACTAGTATGTGTATACTTGTGTGTGTATACTTGTGTGTGTATGTGCATGTGTGCCTGTGTGTTGGAGCTTGAACCCAGGGCTTTGTACATGTGAATCAAATGCTTTACTGCCTAGCCTTGCCCCAAACCCATAATAGGGTAGGAGGGATTCAAACAGGAACTTTACCACTGAGCCACACCTCTAGCCCTGACTGGGGGAGTATAGGCAAGTACTCTGCCACTGAGCCACATCCCCAGCCCCTCACTGGGGGACTCTAGGCAGAGGCTCTACCACTTAGCCACGCCCCTAGCACCTCACTGGGGGATTCTAGGCAGAGGCTCTACCACTGAGCCATGGCCCCAGCCCCTCACTGGGGGTGTCTAGGCAGGTGCTATACCACTGAGAGCCCTGGCCCCAGCCCCTCACTGGGGGATTCTAGGCAGAGGCTCTACCACTGAGCCATGCCCCCCAGCACCTTACTGGGGGATTCTAGGCAGAGGCTCTACCACTGAGCCATGCCCCCAGCCCCTCACTGGGGAAGCCTAGGCACGTGCTATACCACTGAGAGCCATGGCCCCAGCCCCTCACTGGGGGCTCCTAAGCATATGCTCTATTACCACATAGGCATCTCTCCCAGCCCTGCCCTTGTTCTACTTGAACCAGATGTCTCTATGAACTGAAGCTTGCAATCATTTGCCTAAATTTCCCAAATGCCGGTGTTATAGGCTTGCACCACCACACTGGCCCATAGAACTCTCCAAATCATTCTAGACTGTATGTAAGGTCCCCTCTTCTTGCCCATAATTGCTTTCTGTGTTTGGAGCTGTGACTGAGGACTAGGAGTGGGGAAGATAAGACGAGGTGCCAATCAAAAGTAGCCTTTTGTGAGGGCTGGACCCGTGCTGGTTTTTATGTCTGGTACTTATTTTGCTTCTTCAGCTAATACCATTCTAATTTCCCTTTGAAGAAAATCCTTACCTCATAGCCTTCACTGGGGTCTTTGGATAAGATTAGGGGAGGCTTACTGCCTCTGCTGCCCCTTAGTTTCTAGGAGACCCTATGATCCAGCCTATGTCTGTGTATCCCCCACCTCCCTGAGGCTGTGCTTTCAGAGCCAATGATGGGAACTTGTTCTGTCCATGTCTAGTCATATCCTGCCTGAGTTCCCAGAATGTGGTTTAAGGCCTGGTATCTGCTTGTGTAAGACCCACCACTGGATGTCTGGGTAGATACTGCCTAATGCAATTTGACTATGGCACATGCCATGTTTCAACTCCTCATATACACGTGTTTGGGCCCAAGGCAGAGTTCAGGGAAATACCTGGAGTGGAGGTCAGGGTTTAGGTGAAACAATTTGACTTTTAGCCAACTGCAATTTAAGGGAGGAGAGGGTTTATGTCAGCCCACACTTTCAGATCGAAGCCCATCATTGAGGGAGGTCAAGATGGGAACTTGGGGCAGACATCATGGCCAAAGGCTGCTTGCTGGTCTTCCCCTTCCCCTCTCTCTCTCCCTTCCTCCCCCTACCCCTAGTTCAATCTGGTCTGGGGATTTTTGTTTTTCTTGAGACAGGGTCTCACCATGTAGCTCTGGCTGGCTAACCTGTAAGTCATTTTGTAGACCAGGATAGCCTTCAATTCACAGAAATCTGGCTGTCTCTGCCTCCCACATGCTGGCATTAAAAGTATGCGCCACCATGCACATAAAGATGCTTGCTTGTTCATCTATTTAATCATTCATTGAGGCAGGATCTCACTATACAGCCCTGGCTGGCTTGAAATGCACTATATAGACCAGGCTGGCTTCAGACTCAGAGATTTGTCTGCCTCTGTCACCCAAGTGCTGGAATTAAAGGCAAGTACCACCATGCCCAGATCAGCTAGTACTTTTACATCATCCAGGCCCTTTTGCCTAGGAATGATGCCTCCCACAGTGGCCCTCCTATATCAGTCATCAAGGAAAATAATTTCTCACAGATGTGGCCACAGGCCAACCTGATTTTGACAATTTATCCATTGAGGTTACTGTGTCACAATCTAGGATGTATCGTGTGTGTGTGTGTGTGTGTGTGTGTGTGTGTATGTATGTATGTATGTATGTGTGTGTGTGTGTGTGTGTCTCATGTGTCTCTGTGTGTCTGTGTATACCTATATATGTAATATATATTATGGATAATATGATATAGTTAATTCTTGAGATAGTTTCACTAAATTGCTCATGCTGTCTTTGAACACTGGAGCCCCTGATTTCCCTTCCTACTTAGCTAGGATTATAGTTATGTGGCACCACACCCTTTTTGTTTTCCTCCTGTGCTTCTATGCATGCATACACACATGCACACAAGCCATGCTACACAAAAGAATATTTATTCTCTTTTCTTTTCTTCTTTGCTCTGTGCTGAATTGCACCCAAATCTTACAAAGTACTTTGTCATTGAGTCATACCCCAGCCCATATTTTAATTTGTAAATGTGATTTTTTTAAAAAAGTGATATATATTTAGAGGCACTCGCCACACATATGTAAACTTTTCTCTCCAAATTTCTGCTGTGTAGAACCCAATTGTGTAATCCACATGCAGGTTATCAGGGTATGCTCCTTTGGGGATGAAGGTCAGCCCACAGTGCTTAGAACAAACTTTCCAGCCTCCTTCTCTGTTTCTTTCTGCTGTTTTCCCAGGAACCCATCTGCCTCCCCCACTCTGCCTCTGGCCCACATGACTAATTCCCTCTAATTGTCATGGATCAAATAGCAGCAAAATATTTCCAGTTGCCCGTCTCCTGTTTTCCAATTGTCCCTCTGTTATACGTCTAAGTAAACATTTGTTCTGCTTATCGTTTCTCAGCAAAGACATGAATCACTCGCCCAGAAGAAACCGCAGAGGCAGCTGTTGCTGATTAGGAGCTGACATTTGGGAACAGGCTTGCTAAGCGGGACTCCAGAGTGAAGTTTCCTTTTGGCTGGTTCTAGAAGAAGAAGAAGAAGAAGAAGAAGAAGAAGAAGAAGAAGAAGAAGAAGAAGAAGAAGAAGAAGAAGAAGGGGAAGAAGAAGAAGAGGAGGAGGAGGAAGAAAGAAGAAGAAGGAAGAAGAGGAGGAGGAAGAAGAGGAGGAGGAAGAAGAGGAGGAGGAGGAGGAAGAAGCAGCAGCAGCCTAGGACACAATGGGACACTATTAGCAGGGTCTGCCCTAGTATCTTCTGGAGGGATGCTGGACTATGAAAGGTTTCAGCTTGGTAAGGTGGTACACAAATGTAATCTCAGCACTAGGAAGGCAGAGCCAGTAAGACTGAAGGTTTGAGCACACACTGGGCTGCATAGGAGACCCAAAAAAGAAAAAGTGGGGAGAGAGTATAGAAAAGAATAAGGAGAGAGGAGGGGAGAGAAGAAGGAAGAGCTAGGTTACCACCCATCTTCCAGAAAGACTTAAAAGGGAGGAGTCACAGGCTCAGGGCTAGGACCCTAACACCCTAGGTCTTTGGGATCTTGTAAGAAGTGCCTTACTCTGGCTCTGTACCTTGGGTGGGGTCTTGGTGTCCCTGGTTGCAGACATGTAGAAGAACAGATGCCCGGAGCTCTCTTCCCTGTTCCACTTCATGCCGCATGGAGTACTGGCTGCTCACTTGATAAAAATGGGCTTTGTATATCTGCTCAGTCTTCTTGCTTTATTTAGTTGTGGTTGCTTCTGCTGCCCTCAGTCTCTGCATGCTTACCAGGAGACAGGTCTAGGGGGCTTCTTTTTCCTCCTTGCTTGTGATATCTGGTTTCCAAACATCATTATTATATCATCAGAAAGCTAGTGGGGACTGTACATTAACAAAGGAGGGATTACGACAAGAAAAGACAAAAACTCCAGGAAGAAGGAACCCAGTTGATACCAGAGCTAAAGACAGAGGTCAGCTTGGGGTAAGGACTGGTGTGTAGTCATTCAGGCTGCAGGGACAGCTGAAGTACCAGGTGCCTAGACAGAATGCCTCAAAGACAAGAAACTCTGATAGTAGATTAGCTGCTGTGTTTGATCCTAAGGAAAATCTTCTAAAAAGCTGTAGGTGGATCTGGAGAAACTTAACTGCATGTACAAAAAAACTAAAACCAAACAAACAAACAAAGAAAGAAAGAAACAAAAGCAAATAAATGGAAATGAATTAATTTTTGGTTTTAGGAAAAACAAAATGAGACTGGCATTAATTCAAATCATGCTGTTTGACTCAACAGTAAACTCTATGAACAACAAATATTAATGTAACAAAAGCATCTTGAAAGAACTAGGAAGAGGAGACAGGAATAAGAAGGAGGAAGTGGTAACACCCTAGTAAAAACCAGGGGCTGGAACTGGAAGCCAAGCCGTTATTATTGTTATTGATATTTTGCACCTTTGGGGTAGAACTTGAGGCCTTGTGTGTGCTGGACAAGCTGTTCTACCTCTGAGCCACGCCCCCAGCCCCTCATTGGGGGATTCTAGGCAGGGGCTCTACCACTGAGCCACGCCCCCAGCCCCTCACTGGGGGATTCTAGGCAGGGGTTCTACCACTGAGCCACACTCCCAACCCCTCACTGGTGGATTCTAGGCAAGGGCTCTACTACTAAGCTACACCCTCAGCCCCTCATTGGAGGATTTTTTCAGCAAACTCTTTATTTTCCAGCTCCGCGGAAACCAAGTCTTTATAAGGTCTGCTCGATCATGCTACTTGTGGGGGCTCCAGCAATGCTCTTCCATATAGTGTAATTAGGGTATAGGTACATTAGGAAAATGGAGGGGACTGTCCAGCATCAGAAAAAAAAATGTTTTGACCTCGTCCTCATACCTGAGGCAATCAATGTACAAAGGAGAAAAGATTAATTTGGCTCATGATTTCAGAGGTTCAGTCCATGACTACTTTGCTACATGGCCCCCCTTGCCTTTGATGAAACAGAACAATGCAAAAGTAACTAGTAAGTGTGGAATAGTGTGTGTGCAGGTGTGCAGGCTACAATCATCACTTCATGACAACCAGGAATCAAAGAAGCAGTGTGAAAAGGTCAGACTTCCAATATACCCTTCAAGGATGTTGCCTCCTGACATGACCTATTGTGGTGAAAGAAAAAAAAAGTGTGGCAGGAAAAGCTTAGTGTGACTCACGTTTTCAGTCTATCACAGGAGGGACAGGCATGGTGGGATGGTTCCATCCATAGCAATGAATGTGTGAGACAGCTGTGTACATTGTGGCAGAGGAGAAAGCAAGGGATGCTGGCCAGCCAGAAGCAGGGGTGACTATCACCTTCAAAGGTCCACTCCTTCTTCTAGTCAGGTCCCATCTCTTAAAATCTCCACAGTCTTCAAAACAGAACCACAACCTCAAGACCTAGCACCCAGGATAGGACTCTCTCCGGAGACATTTCAGACTTAAATCAGAGTAGCCACTTCCTTCAGCACAGCCCCATTTCCAAAAGGACCCAGCATAGTACCACCAGCTGAGGTGAAGCCTTCAACACAGGAGCCTTTGAGGGGTGACATTCCGAATTGAAAACATGACAAACGACAAGAGCGTTTACTTTTCTCAACAAGTGATAAATCACACCAAACACCTCTGAGTTCCTGTTACTTCCTCAAGGTCAAAAGCATCCAATACGTTCTTCATTCAAAGGGCTCTGTGTCCACAGTGGTCAACTGTGTCGGCTTCACACCGGAGTCTGCTGGGAACAGAGAGATCCTAGCTCAGCTTGCCAGTTGTTCAGATGGGCTGTATGGCTGTGAGGCCGCATCTGTAGTTCAGTCGATGTTTGGAAAGGCCAGTCAGAGCTTCCACAGCCCAGAAGCAAGACCAAGTCTCTGACCTCCTGGGCCTTTGGGGAAAGCTGGACAGTTTTGTTCTAACCCAGCATTGAAGACCTAGATAATTTACTTCTTAAAGCAGAAACAACAGGTTAGAGGCTAAGCCCAGTGAAGGATATCTAGAGGAGAAGGAGCAGGCCAACACATCTCACACACACCTTGGATCAGGGCTTCATCTCCCAGGAGTCATGCTAAGAGCAAGACAGCGTGGTTAAGATGTTTCTCCCCCACTTTACCCTGTGACAGCCAGAACTATGAGGTGCTGAGGGTCCATTTTCTTCCTTTCATTCTTGAGGAATAGGCCCAGAGTGCTTTCATCCGTACTTGCTTTAGAGCTTCCTTGTGATCTTTCAACTGGGAAGGGTTTAGACAGGAGACTCACATTCCCAGTTGCCTGCAGCCTGGAAACTTTTAGGAGTTGAGAAACTGTAACCTCTAAAACCCAGCCACTCTCTGGCAGTCACCATCTTAGTTACTTTTCAATTCTGCAGTAGAACACCATGACCATTGATTGGCCTTACAGTAGCAGAGGGATAAGAGTCTATCATTGAGGGTAGGCGTGGCAGCTAGAGGCAGACATGAGTGGTGGGAGCAGAGGGCTAAGCACGCACCTCCTCAAACACAAGCATGAAGCAGAGACAAGGAACTGGAACTGTGTGGATTTTTATTCTCAAATTCCGTCCCCAGAGATGTACTTCCTCCAGCAAGGCCACATCTACCAAACCTCCCCAACTGGAGACCAAGTATCCAAATGCCAGAGACTATGGAGCACATCTTATATCTCATTCAAACCACCACAGCCTCCTCTTGTTGTTCCGGAATCATTCATCTGAACCTCGAGCTCTCAATGTGACTATAAACTCCAGAGTATAGGTTGTCTTAGGGTAAGCGGTAACAAACAGCTGTAGCAACAAACAGATCCCAGTGCATAAGCACGCAACACAGTTGTTTATTTCTTATTCACATGTCAGGAGTCGGTGGGTGCAGTTGTCCATGTGGCCATTCAGGATTGAGGTTCCCTCTGTTCTGTGACTCCACCTCTTCCTGTTTTCACTTGATCAAGCCAGCATAAGAAAGAAAGAGCACAGAGGAGGAGTTTCGGTAGAGATGGAAGAGACAACTTTGGTTCTTGTCCATCTAACAAAGCTTCAGTGAGAATTGGATTTCAGGGGAGAGTCAGAGATGGTACCTACCCGTGCTCCTGTTCAGGTTTCATTTCTGCCTCTGTGATAAACGGAACCTGATACAACACAACTTAGGGGAGAGAAATGTATTTCATATTGCAATTCCCAATCACAGTCCATCATAGTGGGGTGGTCAATGCAGGAATTTCCGCACAGCTAGTCATATGACATCCACAGGCAAGAGCAGACAGAAATGAAAGCATGCCTCCTCACTTCCTTGCCTGCCTGTGCTCAGCTCTATCTTTCCCGTTTCCAGTTCAGGATTTGCTGCCTAGGGAATGGTGCCACCCACACTGGCCTGGGTCTTCCTACATCACTTCACTTAATTAAAACAAGCTATCATTCCAACATGCCCACAGGTCAACCCAATGTAGATAATCCCTCACTGTGACTCTACCCAGATTATTTTAAATTGTGTCAAGTTAACAATTAAAGGTAACCAACATAGTCCCCAGGAAGAATTATGTTTATTTCCTGACCAATCATTTCTCCTCTGAACTCAGAGCATGAAAGAGCCTGCAAAGAATGCTTCTTGAAAACCTAGCACAGGCTGAGGCACTAACCAACCCCATTTGGATCTAAGATTCCAAGAGACACCAGGGCTCAGGGCTCAGGGCTCAGGGCTCAGGGCTCAGGGCTCAGGGCTCAGGGCTCAGCTCCACCTGAAATCCATCACACACCTGTACCCTTGCAGCCTCCCAGATAAGGCTGAGCCTGCAGCCACTGTGGTTGCCTCAGGAGACAGATTGAAAGTTGGTCTTTATAGCCACACAAACCTCATCCTGGCCTCTGGCCACAGAGGTCACATCTGTGCTGAAATCCATCCCACAGTGCCAGGCAGGTGGGCCTCAATCGCCTAACTGAGATGTAGCTACATTTGGAAACTCTAACTTTTGCTCATCCATCTCAGGGAAGTCTCACAGTCCTGGGCAGAGTAATGGAGAAGTGGGCCATGTCCTTGAGAGAAAGCAACAGAGAGACAAAAGACAGACTAGTGAAGCTGAAAGAAAGAACAGAGGTAAGTAGGCTACAAATGCACTGTTGTAGTCAGTGGGGGGGGGGGGATACAGCTATACACTCCAAATTATGTTTATCCTCTCTCTCTCTCTCTCTCTCTCTCTCTCTCTCTGCCCCCAAAGATCCTCCTCTATACAATCTCCTTCCTCTGTTGGTGCTTTTTCACCCCTACCCCCAATAGCCCCTTGCTGTTATCCCGGGTCTATGCTATGTAGCTTGCTGGGAACCTGGAACACTGGTGGGTATCTCTATGCTGTGGAAATAGCACTGGAATGAAGCCCAGAGATCATTTTTAGACTCTCGTCTTCAAAAACCCATATATTGTACACCACCACCACTGGCACTAACCCCTATGGCCCACACAACCACATTTGTGTGTCCTAGATACGTGGTGCAGGGTCCTCTTTTGTCTTCTTGATCTTACCTTTGTCCCTTAAATTAATCCTTTATGATGCATGTGGTAGCCCAAATCTGTAATCCCAGAACTATGGCGGTAGAGGCAGGAAGATCAGGAGTCCAAAGGATGTCCAAAAAACAAACCAACCAACCGACCAGCCAATCAAACAGGAGCTCAGTGGTAGATTGCTTGCCTGGAATCTAATGTACCAGTGAGGGGATGGGGGTCTAACTTAGTGATAAAGTACTTGCCTAGGATTTATCAGTGAAGGGCTGGGGGGCATTTGTGCTCAAGGTTCAGGGTTCCAATCTAAGCACTGGAAGGGAGAAAAGATGAAAGAAAGAGAGACAGAGATAGAGAGAGACAAACAGAGAGACAGAGAGACAGAGACAAAGAGAGACAGAGGGAAGGAGAGATCTAGACCTGTGCTCCCCAGACCTCCAGAGATCAAGACCTTAGAGTCTGCAGAGGAATCTTAGGCAGATTGGAGAAGTTGGGGATCGGAGATTGGTTAAGCCAATCCCCAGTTCTGTCTATTCCACGTGTGAGTGCCACCACTGCCTCCTATGGGCTCATTTCTCTATTGCCTTGTCCTACCCTGTTTTTCTCAAAGCAGTTAATTCTAGCCATCATCACATTTTTGTTTTGTTTTAGTCATTTAAGTTGAAGTATCTAAATGATGGTGTCCTTCTTATGCACACCCTTGTCCCTAATGTTGAATGTATGTTGTTTTTCTAACATGGAGTTTTTCAACTTTCAACAGGGTCTTCAGTGTGTCCCAAACCTTGGTGCCTTGTACAGATTAAAGAGTAAAATGAAGCCAGGTGTGATACACCCCTGTGTACCAGTACTGGAAAGGCTGAGGCTCGAGATGGTCTCACTTTAGGGGCCATCTGGGGCTACAGAAAAAGAACAGGAGAGGAAGGACAGGCAGGAGAGAGGAAGAGGGGAATTGAGGTGTTGGGGAGGGGAGAGGGGATAGAAGATAATGAAAAGAAAGATCTGACAAATCTCCAGCCCTCACATAAAAGCCAGGCAGACAGAGGGGCCGCCTGAATCCCAGTACCCAGAAAGCAGAAAGAAATGGGGTCACAGAGGCAAGCTGGCTACCTACACAAGCTGGAATCAGCCAGTCTGGGTTGAGCAAGAGACCTGACCAGTAATCAAAGTAGAGACCGACCAAGGAAGACTCCAGACTTCAGGCCTCCACAGCACAGACACACGTGTGCATGCACACATGTATGTGCATAGCCACATCCATGTAAACACAAAGGAAAGCATGCATACTACACAAGACAGAATTGCCCTGTTGAGCTATTAACTCTGCAAGATGCTTTATTGTCTCCCCAGTTTGTGTTTTAGAACCATTTGTGGCATGGTCACTAGAAACAATAGCCCCAGAATCACCCACTCAGCCCCTGTTGGGAGACCTGGGAGTCTATTGAAAATAAATTAGTAATGCCTCATTCTCAATGAGAAAAGTCTCAGGGAGATTTATAATTTTATTTTTTTTCTAAGTGCACAGAATAACATAAATCAAAAGGAGCGATACCCTACCTTGTGTTTTGACTACTCTGACCCTCTTCAACCTCTGCCAATTTTTATCTCATTTTTGTTTAACTTTATACATCAGAGTTTAATTTGAGAGCTGGTCCAGAAGACAGTGATGTATAGGTTATATCAAGTGTGGCCGAAATTACCCTGTCCCCAGGGACTTCAGAATGAAGGGAGGGTCCCGGTCCTGTGGCAGGGGTGGAAGAGGAATGGTAGAGCTTGCCCCTTGAACCCATCCTCCCTCCACCCAGCCACCTTCCCCGCTGCCTCTCATTTATTGATTTGGCCCCATTTGAAGGGCTCACAAGATTGCGTCCATTCAAAGCTCATGCCTTCTGCCCAGCCGCAGGCTCTTAGCATCGGCTACTGTGGACAATGTCATTTTCCAAACCTGAAAAAGAGTTCTATTAGCATTGATTTTTCCTCTTTAAATTGTTATCTTCTCAGGAAAGTGTGCCCAGTTGGCAACGTCGTCTGTCTAGCCCAAGAGGTTGCTGCATTGGTTTGTCTGAAAATGTCCAGAGAGATGTCTGACATCTACCTCACTGGGTTCCTGGTGAGAACAGATGAAAGGGCCAGGCATGGTGGTCCATGCTTGTACTAAAGAAGCTGGATCAGGAAGATTGTCATGAGTTGGAGGGCAACTTGTATGGGGTTATAAGTATGTTCTACCATGCCCAGAATATTTTGCTGCCTCATTTTTTGTTTTGTTTTTGTTTTTGTTTTCCTGAGACAGGGTTTCTCTGTGTAGTCCTGGCTATCCTAGAACTCACTCTGTAGCCCAGGCTGGCCTTGAACTCAGAAATCCACCTGCCTCTGCCTCCCAAGTGCTGGGATTAAAGGTGTGTGCCACCACTGCCCCGGCACTGCCTCATTTTTTAATAAATTTTATCTTTTTAGGGCTCAGCCTTTTAAAATATGCTTTCTTTTCTGATACTTCTCACAGTTTGAACTCACACGCTGTGTAATTTGATTCATGTCTGTCTCCCCACAGGATCCTAAAAAGACTCAGCCCAGTTCTGCAATTAAATGTGAGGGAACATTTTCTGTGTGTTTATTTGCATCTAAGGATGGAAACTGGGATGAGCACATAGAAAGAGCTCAATAACTATCTGTGATTGGTGTGTGTGTGTGTGTGTGTGTGTGTGTGTGTGTGTGTGTGTCCAAGGCAACTTTTCAGGGTTGGTTTTATTATGGGTTCTGGCTGGAGAGCGAACTCATGTGTTCAGGTTTGGTGACAGGCTCTTTTACACAGCTTCTCCTGAGACCAGCTAGGTGGCTCAGCAGCTAGGAGTGCTGATGAGTCTGGAGCAAATAGTGTTGGAGGGCTGGCCTTAGATTCCCTGGCATCCAGGTAGGAACAGGAGCAGCAGGTAGGAAATTCAAGCTACATTTGGCCATCTGATTCAGAAAGGCTGAGAAACAGGATCAGGAAAGCACTGAAAGATGGACAGACTTGGGAGGTAAGTGATGATGCCAGTGGTGGTCAGAACCTCTGGCAGATATTTTCTCTGGTCCTCTACTGTTCTATATGGGATCCACTAGCCACATGTGTGGCTATTGAGGCCCAGAATGTGGGAGCTCTGAACTGACATGAATCCAATAGAATACATGATGGTTTTCAAATGTGTTCGTAAAAGAAATGTAAAATGTCTCTCTAATAAATTTTTTGTTGGAAAAACCCTTCTTCCTATAAATATCCACCATTGAATAAGGATAATTAGGGTTGAACTTGTATTCTTTTGTGGCTGGAGCTATGTTGAACATTTTACCACCTAGTAAGTGTATTGGAGATGTCATCCTGAAGAAGCCATCCAAAATGTTTTAAAAATATCTTTATATTCGTTAAAATATTCTGCAGTATAACAGAAAGAAAACCTAAACAAACAGAAAATAATCTAAGTACTTAAAACAGTGGGATGATAATAACAAGAGAGATGTCAGGGGTGGAAAGATGCTCAGGGTACCTTCAGCTCCAGAGAATCCACTGCCCTCTTCTGGCACCCACGGGCACTGCATGTACATGCGTAAACTGGCACACAGATGTACACACATACACAGAACTAAAACAAAAATTTAAATCTTCTTCCAAGAGCTGTGAAAATAACACAATGGAATGACACATAACCGTCAAAGGTATGCCAAAGATTAGGAACATGACAAACTATAAGAGACTCAAACAAAAATTCTAACTCTACATTGAGTTCTCTACTCAGTGTGGCCATAACTACAGAAGAGAAGCACACAAGAAAGGAAGGAGCAGCAGTCAGGCCAAAGTGCCCGACTGTGGAGGGGGATGGGAAGATGGTTTCTTTTTCCTTTTTATTAAGTCTCACTTAAGAAGCATTTGAGAAGAGTATTATAAGTACATCAAATAACAATGGCTGACCTGGGATCCGCCTAAGCTCTATAAATGCTGCAGGCTGTAAGTTTGGTCACTCATGTGATCCCTTTGAGGCACACAAACACGTCGAACCCCAAGCTTTCAGGAGTGCCCTTAACACCTTGGACCTGGCAGGCCTTTAGCCAAGGGTCTGCTTCTCAGGTCTACCTATGATTCCTCCACAGATTGAAAGGTCTTGGGCACATAGGTCAGGATCTTTTTGTCTGTCTCTCTTTCTCTTCTTCTCTCCCTCCCCCTCCCTCCCTCCCTGATCCTCCTCTCCCTCCCTAGACAAAAGTTTCAATGAACTACCTTCACCACTAGTGTCTGCTAGGCTGTTTGCAATATGGAGCTTGGGCAGCCGAGGGGAGAAAGAAAAAATAAGGACAGCAGTGAATGCTTCTGGTAGGTCTTGGGTTGTGACTCTTCTGGAAGAACAAGCCTTCTAGAGGAGATTCCAGTTTAAGGCTTTGGATTCCTGGGCTCTGTTTCCACCGGAATCTGGACTCCAGAAGACTTGGAAGTAGCATCTCCCTTATTCTCTCCCGCTTTCTTTTGCAAATCATCTCCTAAAGATTTCTAAAGAAATCTTTTGAGTGATCATTTGAATTTCAATCTGTTTTCTGTTTTCTCCTTTCTCCTTTCCTCACCCAAACCCTGCCCACCGAGAACTTAATTTAAAATACAGTGTCAGGTGTGGCAGCACACGCCGGTAATCCCGGCATTTAAAGAACTAAGGAAAGAGGAATAGAAGTTCAAGGCCAACATGTAGAGTTCCCCCACCCCCGCCAGAGTCCGTCTGTTCCCTACTGTGTACAAGGAAGGGGCACAAACAACACACTGTAGGGAATGTGTAGTCCCTGAGACTGGCCGGGTCTGTGTCTACCAGCAGGCTCTGGCACGGGAGAGTGGAGAGTGCGGGAACAAACACCTGCATTCAAATTAACTTAGGTCTGGAAAAAGGAAAGGGGTGGGGACAGAGGAAGAATCGGTTTTAAAGGGCGGGGCAGGGGTGGGGAGGTGAACCGTGAAAGAGATACAACTGAATGAAAGTAGAAAGGGGACCCGCCTCCTGGAGGAAGAGAAAGGGATCTAGCCACGGGGAGACGGAGGGAGAGCGGAGGGCAGTGAAGGAGGAGCCCGAATACGAAAAATTCTGTATGAAAATGCCGTAAGGAAACCTAGTATGTTATTATTCCTAGTTTTAAAAGGGGAGGGAGCTGGAGAAATGGCTCTTTGGTTGAGTGCTTGCTGCTCTTGCAGAGGACCCGAGTTGGTTGCCAGCGCCCATATCAGGTGACTCACAACCACCTCTAGCTCCAGGGGGATCGACACAAACAAGCATCCAAGCCATCCATCCACCCCTGAAGATGCCTCAGCTGAGTGTGGGGTGGGTGGGTGACGAAAAGTCCTCTCGCCAACCCTAGGCTGACAGGGGCTTCAGGCAAAACCCCTTACCTAACATCGCCCCGAGAGCCACAGCTAGTCCTGTCCTAGTGGAGCAAAGCAGGGCCACACAGTAGGAGACAATGAACATTTTTGAGAAAGAAAATCGCTTGTTTACTTAAATACTGCACTTATGCAATACACCAGAATGAGAAATACCAGCACTTGCTGCACTAATCAAAACCGGGAAATGCATGGTAGAGATGATAGGAAAGGATGGTGTTTGCAATAAAAGTCGGCATCCTTAAAACACCCCTACGTCAACCTCACCACGAGAGTCTCTTTTAAAAGCTCTTTGCAAACACCCCCCAACACACACACACACACACACACACACACACACACACACACACACCCTCTTTGTCTCTTTTCTTTAGAGAAGTCTTTCTCTTTAACTCCCTTTGGGAAACTTCTTATAAATGAGGATCTGCATCTCAAGGGATTCCTCTGGTTAGGAAAGTGTTTTATTAAAAAAAATATATGTTTGCCACAGAACGTGGAGCGGTATAATTAGCTGGTCCCTTCTGTTTTATTTTAAAAGGCTGTACGGCCAAGTTCTAATTAAACATATTCTCAGGACCTTTGAAGTGAGAAGGTGCCTTCAGAATCTCAAAAGGGGCGCTAAGAATGAGGAAGCAACGGCTTAGGGGGGGGTAAGCCAGAAAGCTGGGCTCAGGCCAGGTCACCAGGCACGTGGCACTGTGGCCTACTCCTTTCTGCCTCCCTCCCTGCTGTGAATACAGATCTACACACTAGCACCACGCTGCCGCCACCACTGGTGAGATGTGAACCGCTGCCCTGTGTTCTCAGGGGTCACACAGGAAATGAACTGATTTTGTTTAATCGGAAGCTGCCTGAGTCCCAGGCAAGGATGCTGGGGAGAAGAGCCTAACACCAGATTATCTTTCCAGTGCCAATTGCTGAGATCCTTTCCAGTTAGGACATTCTGAGGATGTGGATGTGGCCCCTTCCTAGTCATTACCACAGTGGCTTAAGAGTGGTCCAAAGGATTATCTCACTTGAGTTTCTAAACTCAGGGGTAAAATTGTGTTCGCTGACGTGCTAAATAAAGCTTGGCTGACTCAACTTAGAGAGATGGTGCCCTGTCTGCATTTGTAAAATGGGTAGTGTTTGTCTTCCTCATGGGAGAAGCAAATGACTCAGGACCGGAAGTCTTCTGTCCTCATCCAGGATAAGTTAAATCCCACAGAAGTTAAGAATCCAGATATAAACCCATCTGATCCAATTTATGCTGTCTGTATGCTCTTGTAAGTGTGGCCTTCCACTGGAGAATGGTCATCTTACTGGGAGTCACATCCTATAAAAGCAGGACTCTCTCTGCCCTAGCAGCTGTCAGGTGTCATCTAGGGATGAGGTTTTGTTCCCACCTCCCCGACTCCATGCTGGGATTTTGTCTGACTTAAACAATGTGAAGTTCATATCTGCAACTGCCCTGGTGCGCCTGAAAACCAGTTTGACTGTATTCATCCGCTGCCTCTGGCTCTCACTACCCTGCTCCACTTTCCTCAAGGATCTCTGAGCCTTGGGTGGAGGAGGTTCAAGATACAAGAGGGAAGTGGGAAACTAATATAGTCAAAATATATTGTACAAAATCCTCAAAGAATTAAAGTGCAGTGTGTGTGTGTGCGTGTGCGCGTGCGCGTGCGTGTGTGTGTGTGTGTGTGTGTGTGTGTGTGTGTGTGTGTGTGTGTGAGAGAGAGAGAGAGAGAGAGAGAGAGCCACTCAAACTTTAACTTACATATTTATTAAATACTCACAGATTTCAGATATATTTTTTCCCAAATCTCCCACCTTGACATATGCATAGCACCCGCTTTCGATCAAGCACCTTCAGGCTCATTAGAATCTCTTTAGAAGTATGTCAGTCTTTGCCCTGGTGACTGACTGAGATGCAAATGGTGCAAGCCCTTGGGACCCACTGAGTGGGTCAGCTGACTTTGGCAATGGCTCAGCAGTTAGGAGCTCATACTGTTCCACTAAAAGACCTGGGTTTGGTTACAGTTGCCATGTAGGGAGGCTCACACCCATCTGTAACTCCAGTTCTAGAGGACTGAAGCCTTCCTTTGGCCTCTGCAGGCACCTATATATATATATGGTGGCATATGTGCACATGTATACATATACTCGAATAAAAAATAAGGATGCCATTTGGGAAGGCTGAGGTCATAGCTTCCCTTGACTTGCATGCTAGGTTTCAACCCCTAACACTATAAAACAAGAAAAGAAAAGTATCTGGCCTGGCTGGTGATATGGCTCAGCAGTACAGCACATGCGCAGTACTCGGAAGACCCTGAATTCCAGGCCCTAAGGGCGCAACAAAGGCTATGTGGTAGTTCCATATTCTTTCTTTCTTTCTTTGAAAAACAATTTTAATTAATGAATTTTATATGTATGAGTGTTTTGTCTGAATGTATGTGTGTATGAGTGCCATGTATGTGCCTGGTACCCATGGAGGTCAGAAGAAGGCACTCCATTCCAATAATAATGAGCTGTCCTATAGGTGCTGGGGGCCAAACATGGGTCGTCTGCAAGAACAGTAAGTGCCTTTAGCAGCTGATGGACCTCCATAAACTCTTCCCCACCCCCTTCCTTCCTTTTGTTTTTCTTTTCTTATCTTTTTTTGTTTTTGTTTTTTGTTTGTTTGTTTGTTTTGGACTATGTTTCACTATGAAGCCTTGGCTGGCCTCAAACTCACAGAGATCTGCCTCCTTCCACCTCCTCAATGGTGGGGTTGAAGGTATGTGCTGTTACACCCCAGCCTTATTTGGTCATTCCTTATAGAAGTGAGTATGTTCTTACCTTATAACACATCAATCAGACCCAGAAGAAAGAAAGGAAAGGTTATGTTCTCTCCCACAGAACCTGTACCTGCATATTTGTAACAACTTGATTCACAAGGACTCCAGCTAGCTCTGGTATACCCACATAAAGGAGTGCATCTTAGGAATGATACACAATAGCTTATGGATTCAGCATGGGCCAGTCTCAAATACCCTGTATTAACATAGAAAGCAGACTCCCAAAGTGACAAAATATGTAACTTCATTTATTCATGCTATGTTTTAGAACAAATCTTGTGAGATAATGACTATTGTTTCCTCTGGGTGGTTCAGGTGGATGGGGGTTCTGGCCTGAGGGACCGGAGGAAAGGACTGGTGGCGGATGATTTGCCTATAAAGGGGAGCCAAAGACATTTTGGCCTAGTGGGACAGTTGAGACTCAGTTTTGCTATATAGCTCAGACTGGTCTTGAATTTTTAATCCTCCTGCCTCAGCCTTCGGAAGTGCTAGAATTACAGGCATGCCCTGTGTCTTACTTAGAATTTTATTGCTGTGAAGAGACACTATGAACCTGGCAACTCTTATAAAGGAAAGCATTTAATTGGGGCTGGCTTATAGTTTCAGAGGTTTAGTCCATTATCATCATAGTGGGTAACATGGCAGCACACAGGCAGACATGGTGCTGGAGAAGGAGCTGAGAGTTCTACATCTTGATCTGCAGGCAGCAGAAGACTGTGTGCTACACTGGGCAGAGCTTGAGCATAGGAAACCTCAAAGCCCGCCTCCAGTAACACACTTCCTCCAATAAGGCCACACCTACTCTAACAAGACCACACCTCATAATAGGCCAAGTTTTCAAACACAGGAGAGTCTATGAGGCCCATATCTATTCAAACCACCACATCCGCCCTTATGTCTAGCACAGGCCTGGTCTGTTCCAATTATTGATTGCATAAAAAACTTTATGTATTTATCAGAACCAAGATTACTATATGCTGAAAGTCAGCTTTACTTTATGTAAATTTCAAAGATTAGTTTTTAAATCAATGAATAGTGGTGGGTGTGGAAGCTGTCTGAGGTTGACTCCTCCCTATCCAGTGTTTATTCTGGTTTTCTTGGGGTGATTGGTAAGCCTGTTGGGGCTGTGTCTTCTCCAGTGATAGCTACGGATACTCCTTAGAAGTGGTTCTTGAAAACTCAAAGGAAGGACTTTGGTTATTTGAGATGCTAATGTTTTATTATTTTTTTGCTGGGTGGTGGGGAGGGGAGGAGGCTTTACCTCCAGCTCATGCTGGCTTCAAGTTTGTAATCCTCCTGCCCCAGCCTCTTGAATACTGGATTACTAGCTGAGAATGGAAAAGGTTTATTTTATTATTCACATTATTGCTATCTCATTCTCCTCATGGATATGGGCACAGATGCAATGGTGTTGTATTTCATGTCTGACGTTCTCTTCTCTTGTGCTTCTGAGATGAAGCACCCATGAACTGAGGTCCTGTTGGAGACATGTTGGAGACATGGTAAGAGAGAGAGGAAGAAGGTAAGAAAACCAGATTCCTGTTGATGAAATTGTGCCAGGACCTAGGTTTCTTATGACTTAGAGATCTGGAGTATGTGTAAACTGGAGAATCCTTGGGTTGTAATTGGGGGATCTACTGAAGTGTCTCTGAAGTGGTCCACACACTGACAACTTAAGACAACTGAACAACAGAGGATTTTCCAGAAAAGTTGGGCATGAGGTTTCACCATTAGCTGAGGAGCAATTGGTTATTGATAACTACCAGGAGAAGGAGTTGGCTTTCTTTAAGGGTGTGTCCCCTAGTAGGTCTGTCATGCCAGTGGATGACTGCACAGCTAAGAGAAGATGGACAGCATTGAGGGAGCTGGCTGGGTTTGAAAAGCAGTAAAGATGCAAAGTGCAGTGGGTATGAAATGGGAGTAGACTTGGGAGGAGACGGAGGAGGGTGATGAGTGTGAGAGCCCCAAGTTAATAATAATAATATTAATAAACTATATATACATGTGGAAAACTAGCTGAGCAGAGGCTAGCGAGAAAGACAGCAAGCAAGAAGCTTTCGGTATGGTTCTTTCTTGTGCTACAGTTCCTTGCTCCTCTCAATACTGGATATTTGTTATCTGGAAGTATGAGATGCAATAATAAGCCCCACCCCCTCTAACACACACACACACACACACACACACACACACACACACACATGAAGCAAAAGCAAAAGAGAAAAATGTTCTTGAAATGATGCAAAGCTTATATCCAACAGAAGACGAGAAGAGGATGTGAGCAGGCTCCGGAATCCAAATGACCGAAAATAGAAACAGGTGGTGTCAAGCGCATATTACAAAGCAGGGAGAGAAATGTATGCATCAAGACATGGCAGCTATAACCACCAGATTCAGAAAGTACTGAGAAGGAGAAGAACCACAGCTAAAAATGCCTCCTTGCTGACAAGGATGAAGAGTGAGGGGACACAGCAAACCTGCTTGTGGGAGCGGAAATAGATGCAGCCATTTTAGCATGGCTATGTCAGACACTTGTGCACTCTGCAACCCCGCAATCCTGCTGCTACAAATGCACATTAGAACGTGTGCATTTTCACAAAGCGTTTCACACATACACACACACACACACACACGCACACACACACACACACACCCCATTTTCAGAGACAGGATCTTTGTAGTATGTAGCCTAGGCTACTCAAAGTCACCCTACTGCAGAATTCTGAGATTATGAGCATGGGATGTCGAGCTAGCATTTTGTTTGTTTTGTCTGTTTAATTTTTAAATCATAGTCCCCTGGAAAAGAAAAAAAATAGAAATAAATAAAAATTTCTACTGAACTTTAATGTATTCATAGTATAAAAATTTGAAAACAAACCAGCTATATATGACCACACAGTTGAGTCTCATAGACACTACAGAGTAAAAGGCATAATACAAAGTGAGCCATTCTGTGTCATACCACTTACACCCGAGTGCAGACAGCAACAAGCAGAAACACAGAGCCCTCCAGGAAGCGAGGACTGGAATCAGGAGGAGGTGGGGGATTTTCAGTGTTGGCTGCAGCAAGTACTCACTGTTGTTCAAAACTTCTTCTCCATGGTGTTGAGGCATGGTCTCACTGTAGGTCAAGCTGGCTTCAATTTTGAAATCCTCCTGTCTCACCTGTGTGAGTATTGTGATTACTAGCTGAGAACTGAAAAGTTTTTTTTTAAATTTATTTAGCTTAATCATATTTAAATAAGACCCAAATAATCTTACTTTTTCTTTATCTTATACCGTATTTATGTATGTCCATGTGTATGTGCATGTATATGTGTATAAACATATATAGTCACTATGCATGTCAGGCTCTTTTTGGACCCATAATCTTCCTGCCTCAGCTTCTCCAGTGCTGGGAGAATGTTTTTAAAAAATTCTTTTTGCTTGTCTGCATTTGTGAAGTGTCTCACACACGGTCACAGGAAGCCAGCAATGAGCCAAAGGAAACAGAAAAACACCTAGAAGTCAGGGATGTGAAAGAAACCATTCTAGGTAATGGGTCCTGAGACAATACTTTCCAGGAGAGACTACCATGGTTCTCCAAGCCTGGTTTCTGCTATTCCTTGCCGTTCATGCATCCAGAGACCTTTTAAAGGTATATGCTTTTAAGCAAAGTATCAATTCTGTCTCTTACACTTAATGAATGTTAATCTTACAGAGTGCTCTTCATGATTTAGTACAGAGCTTGGAGCAGATTTATTCTTATACAAGCCTACAAAGACTTAAGGTGAGTGCCAAGATCCAAGAGCTTCTCTTTGCCTAGAGATTTCTCATCTAAAACCTCCGAGAAGAGATTCGGGGAACCACACCCATTGCCTCTTGGACAACAAACACATTCTGCAGGGTCTGAACATCAGCTTCATGTAATGCCCATGCAGAAAAATCCCTTCATGTTCTCCTCTGAACCAACTAGCTTACTTTTTATTTGACATATAAGTCAAATACATCCATTTGCAAGAATGCATCCACTTAGACAGGTAAAAGTGAAGCAGCTGCCGGAAGCTGAGAAGCTGAGACTATGAACCAAGGAACAGCAAGCACTCAGGCTAGAGAGCATCTCCAGGTCTACAGGGTGTGTCTGACCCGAAACAGATCACAGCTAGGGGTAGCAATGAATGTGCCCCGACACAACTGTAAACTCATGTAAAACATTATGAGGTTTGTTTTACAATCTATTTTTCTTTGCTTTGTGGAACTTGATCATGTGGTTCTCGGACATGAACTTTGTAGATGACACAGTATCAAAAGGTTGGACACAACTCGCAGGCTCTAGGCCACTTTGGCCTACATAGTGAGACCCTGTTTGGACATTTTCTGAATCTTCTTTAAAAGTCAGGAACACGTATAATAAATGGTGGGCATCAAATGTTTAGGGAAACTCATCTCTCAAGTAAGTAAATTGTGTATGTATTTTCCTATAAAGAAGTTGTGTAGTAAGGTTGATCAAGTTCTTGTGTTCATGTAAACCCAAGTTCCTCTATACAAATTATGTGGATATAAATGTATGCAAGCCGCAGTGGTGGCGCATGCCTTTAATCCCAGCACTTGGGAGGCAGAGGCAGGCGGATTTCTGAGTTCGAGGCCAGCCTGGTCTACAGAGTGAGTTCCAGGACAGCCAGGGCTACACAGAGAAACCCTGTCTTAAAAAAAAAAAAAAAAAAAAAAAAAAAAAAAAGTATGCAAATGAAAAATATACAGTACCTGCAAATAGAAATGTACATAAACGTACATGTGCAAATAATAATCATATAAATACAATACATACCCACATACATAGACAGATTTCAGGGGGAAACATTGGCCTGTATTATGTGTGTATGTACATCCCATTATAGACTCGGGGGCGTGGTGGAGAACTGAGGTGGCTCAGTGGGATAGAGGTGCTTGCTGCCAAGCCTGAGGACCTGAGTTCAACCCTAGAGACTCACATAATAGAGTGAGATAAGTAACTCCTACAAGTTGCCCTGTGACCTCTATATGCATGCTATGGAATGTACACACACACACACACACACACCAAATAAACAAACGAATGCAATAATTTTTAAAATGCCAAGCGTATGGATGTTTTGCCTACATGTATGTTTGTGCACCATTAAAACACCTGCTGCCCAAGAAGACCAGACCAGTCACTGAATTCCTTCGAGCTGGAGTTACAGATGGTTGTGAGCTGCCGTGTGAATTCTGGGAAAGAAACCCAGGTCCTTCGGAAGAGCAGCCAGTGCTCTTAACCATTGAGCCATCTCTCCAGACTCTGTGTGTGTGTGTGTGTGAATCAGAGGCAGGGATGTCATTGTCTAGAATTTCACCGTGGCTCAGCTTTAGAGCACCTGCCTAGCCTATACAAGTCCCTCTAAACCACCACCCATCCCTCCGAGAGAGAGAGAGAGAGAGAGAGAGAGAGAGAGAGAGAGAGAGAGAGAGAGAGAGAGAAGAGAGAGGGAGGGAGGGAGGGAGGGAGAGAGAGAGAGAGAGAGAGAGAGAGAGAGAGAGAGAGAGAGAGAGAGAGAGAAGGAAAGAAGAGTTGAGGATTTGGGTGGAATTCACCTATAGCTGAATAATTAAGGAACAGCTGCATCCTCAGAACAAAGTGACCTTTTCATCAAGTTACAAAACATTAAAGGTTAAAGAATGTTTGAAAGGAAGTTAATACTTTTAAAAACACTGGAAAAATTGCCATCTGCTCAAAGGCCTGACCAAGAAATGAGAGTAAAGTACCAGGTGGTCTTTGGGAGCCTCGGCAGGTTTAGCTTCAGCTCAGAACCATGAATGAAGCTGCCTCCTCCTCCTCCTCTTCCTCCTCCACCTCCACCAGAGCCGAGGAGGAGCAGGGCTTGTAATCCATGATCTTCCGCACCTGAGCTCAGGAGAGGAACCCCTTAGCAGGCTGGCTCCTAATTGCAATCTCGGAGCCTTACTCTTCTCTCCCGAGGAGAGCAAATCAATGAGAGTGTCAGATTTTCCCAGCTTCTATTTTCCATCTGACCTGGATGGTGCAAATTCCATTCGCTGCTAACAGGGAAAATAGAAATATCATCGTAGCAAAGCACTTCCTCTAATGAGTGCGTAGAAAGGTCTGAGGGAACCTCCTTATCAACCCCTGCAAATGCCCGCTCACTCTTCCCCCAAAGCAGCTCCCCGTTTCTTTCCTTGCCCTGCTCCATGCTTGCTCACTCTTGCTTGTATCCTTTGTCTCTCTGGGAGGTCTCACCCTGTGACTATCATTCTCATGCTGGCTTTAGGGGCACCACTGTGGGATGGCCGACTAGTGTGTGTGTACCAAGCTCTTCAACAAGGCAACAGTAGACCTGCACCCTAAGGCAGCCCCTGAGAAGCAGCTTCTAGATGCCTCTCTCACATCCTAGGCTGAGCTCAAAAGCTCCAGGGTTTTGGATATCTCCCATTTTGATCAGGGATTTTTCTCCTTAGGTCCCAGGTGCTTCAGATAGAGAGAGCTGTTACTGGGTGAGTTGTGGACCAAGTATCCAGCCTCCCATTACTAATATGAAAGCCAGCGGGCACTTGCTTGCCAGGGACAGGTGCGCGTGTGTGCGTGTGTGCGTGTGTGTGTGTGTGTGTGTGTGTATATATACGTGAAGACTAATAGGCCTGTGTGCATGATGCCTTCTGAGAGGAACTGAGTGGTCGGCTCATTGTAAATGGTTCAGAGGAGGTGAGGCTCCAGACTGGGCTACAAAGCCAACCGTCTGGGTTCCTACCTGTCCACTTAGCTGCTTGCATTTATGGAAGGGATTGTGTGATAAACTTCAGTGCTGGCGTGATCACGCCCCACTCATGAGCCTCATCTTTCCTGGTCCAGAGGTGATGTCTGAGAATGACCAAGGAAGGACTTCCTGAGACACAGTCAAAATTGACCCAGCCTGTCAAGTATAGGCATAGTCTCTTCCCAGGCCTTTCCTTGTGGGAACTCTGACCAAGTACACAAGCTAGCAACAAGAGAAAAGTCCCTTTGTGTCTGGACCAAGCTTTGCTACCAGCTGTTTACCTTATGCATCCCCACTGGGCCCAAGATCAAAACTTCCTCTCTTTGTCCAACACCCCTTAAAACCCTGAATGACAGGAACAGCTTGTGCATTAGTCACCTCACCTCGTGTTGGGCATCATACTTTGAAGATGCAGATAAAACCTGCCGAGGGATCCAAAATCAAAATCTACTCTCTCCCAAATTTGTGCTGGTAACTAATATTGTTCTTGGGGTTAGCCTACAGCCCAGGTTAGCCCCAAACTCTGAATCCTCCCACCTTAGATTTCAGCATGCTAGAATTGTAGACTGTAAGACGGCAAGCTGAGTTTACTGCTTGTGTTCTTACAGTTATTGAGCAAGCCTGGGGTCAGGCTCTGCTAGGCTCTGGCCCTCCCAGAGACTCCTTGGTTAGTGGCCAGGGAGGACAGCTGTAGTTAACTGACTTCTGCTGAGCATGTCTGGGGGAGAAGTGCTTAGAGGGGATTCATGTCACCTCCTAAAGACCCTTGTGGCCTGGAGAAAGAACTGGGGATTAAGCACTGTCTAGGGCAACTAGGCCCATCTCTAAGCCTTGTAATGGGAGAGGGGAGAGAGTTGACTACAGAAACAGTACTACCCCTCAGGCTAAGGCTGGCACACAGTAGGAAGATACTGCAGAGATGCTCCCATGCATTGTATGAACGGAGTCAGGTCTCCCAAGCGGGAGACAGACCAGAAGATGGGCTTGCCAGGTTCCTGAGAAGACCAATAGTCCCTGGCCACCAGTGGTAGCCCTATTTAAAAGCTAGTTCCCTTTATATCCTCTGGCATACCCCATGCTGGGTTTCTATTTGCTGACTAGTGATTTACAAGTTCCCTTTTGTACACACTCAGAGTGCTACCTTGAGCCTGGGTGCTTTCTCCCTAATGTCTCTGACCAGATGAGTTCTGCCTGCTGAGGCTCCTACCAACATCTAGGCAGAGCCTGTGTCTCCACTCCCAGGAGCAAAGCCACAGTTGATGTCCTGTGACACTTCAGGCCAAACCTGAGAGTCTAACATAGCTCTAAACTGGGCTACCTTTCCTGCCTGTTGGTATGGAATCTTTCCCGTCATGGCAGCTTAAATCTATCCTGTTCCAGAATTTTAGTAGTGGGAAGCCTGTCGTGGTTTGAGATGAGCTGAGGGCCAATACAGCAACCATGTACTATTAGAAAGGGTCTACGGCCTGGCCTCATTTCCCGAGCCTCCACCAGATTCTGCAATCCTGTTGATTTAAGTGCAAGAGAAATAGAGGTTCTAAGACATTCCCAATCCACTGGCTAACCTCAACACTTTGGGGTGCCCAAGAGCACCTGTAGAGTGTTACCTCCCTTCCCCCAAACTCTCCCACCCTCCTGTCCCAGAAGGGCCACGTTTTGTCCCGCCTCTGGAGGGCGCTAAAGGAGAGGTGGCAAGGCCAGCTTCTGCTCCTGCTCAAAGGGGGAGCCCCAGGGACTTCACCACACTCCCACCCCCGCGTGCCTCATTTGAATATTTCATTGGCTGCCGCCAGTCTGGTCAATTTATCATGCAAATGCGGGTGCCCTCCGCGCCAGAGAGGAGCCACCGCCCGCGCTGGAGAGCGGCGCCCGATTGGTGGCGCAGACAGCGGCATTTGTAATGTTTTTCTTTGGGCATTAGAGTCATTTACCAATGCCATCGCAGGAACTCCAGGCAGTGCATCACAAGCCACTTAAAGGGTTTTATTGGCAGCTTTGAAACTTCTTAACATGTTCTTTTATTTTATACCAGGTGTCGACCAGAGTCTGACCTTTTTCTCACCCCTCCCTCCACCCCAAAAGCCAGGAACCTCACAAACTGGTTAGTTCCCTCAGAACTGGCGCATAGGGTGGTGACTGCTATGCTTTGACTTGGGGAGAGGGAGAGAGAGGGAGAGAGAGGGAGAGAGAGGGAGAGAGAGGGAGAGAGAGGGAGAGAGAGGGAGAGAGAGGGAGAGAGAGGGAGAGAGGGAGAGGGAGAGGGAGAGGGAGAGGGAGAGGGAGAGGGAGAGGGAGAGGGAGAGGGAGAGGGAGAGGGAGAGGGAGAGGGAGAGGGAGAGGGAGAGGGAGAGGGAGAGAGAGATCCCTCATACAACTTAAATGCATGCCATGAGAATTTTTATCTATGACAGTCAAGGAGGGACTCTTCCTTGACTCTCAAGAGAGAACAGAAGAGAAAAACAAAAAGGGGGGAGAAGGAAGAAAACTCAAGAGACAGAAGGCAGACAACAGTTAAAGACAAAATTCAGTCAGGGCTTCTGTGCAGGGTGTGCATAGATCTTTAGATCGTCTAGGCAGAAGAGCCTTGGGGCCAGACACCACTTGCATATTACATAATCTGACCCTGTGCCCACCCCTCCCCACCCTCTGGCACTCTACCATCCAAATTCAAGTGACATTTACTAAGTTTCAAAACAGATAAAAGAGAAAGGAATAAAGCTTCTTGCCCCTCTTTACCTGCCTCTATTCAGTGCTGTGTTTGGTCTTCCCTGTTGGGAAGTGGAAGCAGTCACAACACAATCCTGTTAGACAGAAAAGAGGAGCGATATAGGAAGAGAGAAAGGGGGTCTGGTAAATCCCCTAGCTAGTTAATGAGATCATCTGGTTAGGAAGGTGGGCTCTATTTGGTCCTCAATGACCCGGTGTTTTGACTGCTGGGGGCCTCATCCCCCTTTTATTCGAAGAACAGAAGAGCCAAAGAGCAGAGTTCAGACCAGCATCGGGTCACTAACATCCGCAAGCTCTCGCCACCGCGCGGGAGCAGGTGGGCATCTCCGCATCCCCATCAGCAAAGAGGTAGCCATTCCTGGCCAGGGGTGAGTCCCACTCCTGGCCAAGGGTGATTCTCACTGTAGCCAGCAACAGCTATCTTGAACATAGGTTTTGTTTGTTTTTAAAATGTCCAAATGGTTTCTATAAATCTATTTCACTCAGTGGAGTTGGAGCGAGAGCATACAATGATGTAGGGGGATTTGGAGGAAATTCTCCCTTAGAACTCAAGTCCGCAGGTGGGATCTGACCAAAGGGCATTTCCTTAGTAACTGTGCTCTTGAAACAAGCTTAAAGCAGCGCTCTCCTGTTTGGACCGAAATACAAAGACTTTCACTTTTCTCTTTTTAACCGTCGGTCTCCAAAAAAGTTTTCCGTAACTTCGGTAAACGAATGAAAAAACATTTCTGAAGAAAATGGAGGTATTTGAAAATAGGGTTGGGGGAGAAAAGAAGGGATCCACGGACTGGCACAGTGGGTAAACTGCTTGGCTTACGCCCAGACCCCACCCCACCCACGATCATCTAGTCCCTCTGCTGTTAGGTTTTTTTTGTTGTGCTTTTCTTTAAGCCCAGGAATCAAGGATGGGACGTGGGGATGAAGCAAATAGAAAGGGAAAGCTGCAGGCACCAGCTTTTTTTTTTTTTTTGGGGGGGGGGGAGCTACACTTCAGGGATTTATAACCAAAGTCCTCCCTAATCTAGTCAACTAGCTTCCTACCCACCCCATCTGTACCCCGGAATCTGGGTTGATCAACTAGCAGCAAGCCTACCTGAGAAGGAAGCCCACCAGCCCTTTTGCTTTCAAGTCAAAGTGTTCAGGTAAAACCCCCCACAGACTTGCATTGGCCATGTAGGCAAAATTAGGTCTTTTCCTCCGTGTCCCAAGACATAAGAAATTTGCAAACTAGATTCGATACCAGGAGGGTGTGCCTGCATACGTGGCTGTGTCTTCCTGTGTTGGATTTGGAAGGTGCTTATAATTCTTGGTTTTGCATAAAACCATTCTCTTCCTTTTCTTACACGACTGTCCCCCACCCTTAGTCTCATTTTCCTTGCACCTGATGCAGCTCCCCAGAAGCCCGAGAAAAGTGGCATTAATATACCTAATATACCGCCCTGATTTTCAAAGGGTTATTTCAAGTCCAAACTGTAAACGTTCTTGGGGAGAATTTACAAACAAAACATCTGGTTTCTTAAAACAAAGCTACCAGGAAAAAGAGAAACAAACTTTCGCTGCTGTGAGAAAGTACCTTTAGCAAACAGGCTGACTGACTGACTCCGTGTCCTAACCTCAGGCTTTGGCAGGGACTGAAGCTCAGTGCCAGGTTGAGGTGAACAGTAAGAGGAGTCTTGGGACCCATGACACTGCCTAACCCAGAAAAGTGAGACCGAGAGAGGGAGAGAGGGAAAGGGAGAGGGTGAGAGAGAAGGGAGGGAGGATGGAGGGAGGGAGAGAGGGAGGGAAGAAGAAGGAGAGAGGGGAGAGGGGAGAGGGGAGAGGGGAGAGGGAGAGAGGGGAGAGGGGAGAGGGAAGACAGGAGAGAGGAGAGAGGAGAGAGGAGAGAGGTGCCCACAAGGCTTCTGACCATTTCAGGCTGGAGATGAGTCAGTCCTGGGACCCCTTGTCAGGGCCCACCCCTGGGTTGTTGCTAAAGTTCCATGCCATCAACAAAGGCTCCCAGAGTCCTTGTCTTTCAAGATGATACTTCCATGGACCCAGCATGTACCCCCATCTGAGGTCAGATTTTAGGCCCCACATTTGTCTGGGAAACATCAGCCAGCCCTAGCTCCTGGAATGATGGCATTCAGGATATCCCTTTCTTCTTGGTGGGCACTCAACCAGAGACATACTCCAGCCTTCCTAGGACCAGGGGGGGCTGTCATTTAACTACTCTCAGTTGCCACCTAGAACTCAAATTCGGCTGCCTCCAGGCAGCGGCCAAGCCACTACTTCCCATTATAAAACTGTAAACAGTATTCTGGGCTGGGGGAAGGCTCCTTTGCTCCACAGAACATTGTTTTGGGCTAATTGTCTCTAATTGATATACCCCACCCTCTAGGGGCTCAGGCTAACCAAGGTGGATGAAACTTATGATAAAAAGTCCCAGAAATGGAAATCTAGGGCTCAAAATTGGAAAAGCTGGGTAGGGTGTTTCACCCTTGACCTAAACAACTCTCTCTGGGAGACTTCTGGAAATTCATTGGGAGGTAGTGGACCACTACTGAGTCTTAGATGCAGTGTCAGGGGTGGTCAAGATTGCTGGCTTGGTCCTGGGAATATGAAGGGGTCATAATCTGACAACCCAATTTCAAGGTGAGTCTCCTGACCGAGAACCCAGCTCCCAGTTTCCCCCATGGGCTTTTGGACTGGGCGTTTAGGTGTTTCTCTTCATTCAGCTCCTTCCTTTCTCCGTCTATTTTTAGGGGCTTAAGAAAATTATTCTCAGAAACGCGGCACCTCCCAAAGGTAGACTTTTAAGTATTTAACTTAAGACATTTACTACCCAGCACAATTCAAAGTGGACCGGAAGTTCCTAGGTACTCGCACAGACACTGGAAGCCTATTGTTGCTTCTAAAAGATAATCGCGTCTCTATGAAGAGTAGAGTGAACGAGTTCTACGTAGTATGCCTTTTACAGAATTCTTTATCTTCTACCATGCTCGGGCTTTCCCCCCCTCTAGTAGGGTGTGAAAACAGCTGGACCGCTGGACGCGGTGTGTAGAGCCCGCATCCTACAGAACAGGTTACTTTCCTGAGCATGCCTATGCAACCCTTCTCTGGCCTTTCCCAGAACCTAGCAACCCTTAGCGCTTGCCTGAACGCGGCTCTTTTTCCTTCGGAATCCCCCTAACCGCCACATGAACTGCAGAAAGGGTTGCTTGCCGCCAGGACAGTCGACAGAAAATATTTACAATAATAAAGTCAGGTCAAATGCCAGGTAGACTTCATTCAGATGTCAGAGGAGTAGGACATTCCCCACCCCACCCCACCCCACGCAATACTCTTCCCCCGAGGTTCTTAGAGAATCGAAAGGCCTCTGGGAGAGACAGACTCATCGGGACACCTGTGCTTATGTGTTTACCTTCTGAGTAGATCCAGAAGGAGCTGGAAGCAAAGAGGTACAATAGGAAGAACTCGCAACTGCAGCCTCGGCAGCCAGGAACTATCTACAAGCTCTGGTTTCTCAAACATATGGCCCTGCCCTTTTTTTTTTTTTTTTTTTTTTTTTTTTTGTTTAATTACTTGTGAATTTCAGAGTTACTACTACCAGACGCCATTTCTTCCTAAACAGAGCCCTTTGCTTTCTCCGAGAGTCCATCAGTCCATCGGGAGGCATTTCTCCAGGTCAGGCCCTGGGAAGCAGCAGTCAGCTCCGGCTATACAAAGTTTTTGTTGTTGAAATCTTGCTAGGTGCAGAGGGACAAAAGTTAAGGTCCCGCATTCAGGTAGCTTCAGGGTCTACTTTGTGTTGGGTGAGAATTTGGGCAACCCTTCTCTTTTAGTTATACCCAGCCTTACAACAGAAGGGAAGATAAATCCTAGTGAAATATAAGGAGTAGGTTGACCTTGTCCACTTTTGATGTTCCAATGTTCCATCCGTAGAACGACCCGAAAAACTATGCACATGTTGTGATTCCCCAAATTAAGGGTGAATGGGTGCATGTAGCTAAAAGAACTCAGCAGAAATAGGAATCCAGGCGGTGCCAAGACGGCCGAGTCTGTTTGAGTGCCCCACTGGGCAAGGCAGTGTGGTCGCAATGTGCACTCCGCACAGCCCGTGTTGTGCGTGACAGGCTGTCGCTGCAATGTGCAGCCCATTGACACTGATGGATGCGCCAATGGTTGGATGGACAGATGTTAGGGCGGATCACACAGTGCGCGGCGCCTGAACAGGGAGGGCTAGGCACTGGCGAGCAGGGGTGCCGACAGGCGACAGGGGACCGGCGCTTGAGCCACGGCACGAGGGTATGAGGGGTGGGGGTGGGCAGCGAGGGAACGAAGGTTGAGAGAGCACCAAAAGGAAGCAAAGGGAGAGGGAAGCATCCTTTGGGCGAACTCCCTGTGCGCGGTGCCCAGCGCTGTGAGCACGTCGCAGCCGCCCGTGCTTAAATGGGCTCTCCGCCCTTTGAATGTGAGCCAGGGACCTTCTGAGTCTGACCTCCAGGGACAACGACCCTCCAGGTCTGAGGGACGCCTCGGCCACCTGAACCGTGAGGCCAACGGCGGGGCCAGCCCACTCACCGATCCCTCGCTCGCAAGAAGCTTTACGCGCCGGGGCCCGAGTCTCCTCGGCCTGGAGGAGACGCCGCTTCGGCCTCTGCGGCCGCAGTCACCAGGCACCCCAGGCGCACCCACCCACCAGTACGCGACACACACAGGCAGCTCGGGAGCTCAGCCACAACCGGCCTCTGGCTCTCGGCTCCGCCCGGGATCCACGCCGGGTTAACTCAACTCCCGAGCGCCTAGGCGCTGGAGACGGCTTTATAGCCCCGGAGGACAGCAGCCACACATCTGCATTCAGGGAGGCGTCTGGACCCAGCCCAAGCCGGCCGGCCGGGGGCGAGCGGAGACTTTTGATCTTACCGGTAGGGTGAGATCTTGGTCTCCTGGTCTACAAGAAAAAGAAAGCACGCTGTGAACTTTTAAAACAAACTTGAAAAACCAACCACAAAGAAAGCATGAAAAAGAGACAGGGCTGAAGAAGAGGGAAGAGAAGAATAAGTTTAAAATAAGAGGAAGAATTAGAAAAAAAGAAGAAGCAAGGAAGGAAGGCCAGGGTTTGCAGCTCCCAATGCGCTCAGGCGGCTAGTCCTGGGGCGCAGAGCGCCGGCCCTCGGGTAGACTGTGGGCCTCGGGGCTCGCGTGGGTGCCAGGGCCCCAGCCGGCGCGCCCAGATACAGTGCTGCTCCCGGGAGCTGGGGGCCCAGAGGCCACCCCAGCCACCGCCGCCCGGAGCCCGCTGCGCCGCGGCCGCCCCATTCCCGGCCTAAGAGCTGGCCCAGGGAGACGCAATCGAGCCCGCAGCGCATCGATGCGCCGCCGCCCGCGCCTCTCAAGCTCTGGCTGGCGCTCAGCCGCCACCGCTCGAGGGTCGCCCGCGTGAATTCCAGCCCACCCGCGCCCTCATCACCAGAGTAAGTGAGCCCACGTCGCCCTGTCGCCACCGCAGCCTTCCAGCCGCCTCCTTCCCGGGGCGCATCGGCTGAGTCTGCCCGGAGCCTCCGCGACCCCAATCACCCAATCAATAATCAATCCCCTTCGTCCAGAACTGCCCTTAAGCCGGTAGCGACTGGGGCAGACCCGGTCCAGGGAGAACCCTCACGGGGGATGGGCAGGGGAGTCCGAGCTTCTTCTCCCTCCCCCGTTCCCGCCTTGGCAACCTCCGACGCCGTGGGTGGGGGGCGCGGCCAAGAGCCCAAGGGGGCGAGACGCGGGGTGCCGAGACGATGATCGTCCCAAAGTCAGTAAAGGAAACTTGGAGGTGCCCCCTCTCACGCTTACCCCCGAAACAAGCCTGGGAAAGTTTGTGGCGGGGGGTAGGGGGACGGAAGGAGGTAGCCACGGTGAGTCCCAGGAGACGAGCCCCAGGGCCCACACCCTCCGCAGCCCGCACATCTTCTCCCCAGGGCACCCGGGGCCCTGGCATCTTTGTAGGGGTACCATCCGGAGTTGGGGAGCGCTCTGGGGCTTTGCACACGGCTGGTAGAGAGGAGTGCGGGCCGGGAGGGGCAGCCGGGAGCGGCCCGAGGTTGAGCCGGGGTGGGGAAGAGGGATGGGCGGGGGCTGTGGGCGCCCCGGGACGGGCTCCGCAGGGAGGACCCTGCGCCCAAACAAGAGCGCTCGGGCGGAGACGGAGGGCCAGCTCCTGGTGTCTGCACTTGGGCGGGGGGGGCCCTAGGCAGGCGTCCGGGCCAGGGCCAGGACCCGGGCTGGGGGCGCCTCTGCGGGCAGGCGAGTGACACGATCATCTCCTTTTCCTTTAAGCTTGCCTGTTGCCGACGCTGCCGCTCCAGCCGCGCCGTGGGCAGAAGACTGGACCGCTGAGCCCCGGGCCTCGGCGGCAGCGGCTGCGCCCCCCCATCCACCCCCGGATGCCTTGACCTCCCTGCCTGGGGGCGGGAAGCGGGGCAGGACCGGCCGGGGTCGCTCCCGGGCTCCTCCTCTCATCTCTCTGCCCGCCTTCTCCTCCTTCACTCCCCGCCCCCCAGCCCCGAACCCCGCGCACCTCGTCTGGGGACGGGGCGGGGGGGGGCAGGGCGACCGCTCCTCCCCGCCCCCTCCTCCTCGGGCCTCTGGAGCGATTTGTCAAACTTCCCATTCCGCCGGCAGCGCGGTCCTCCTCCTCCTCCTCCTCTTCTGCCTCCTCCTCCCCCTCGCGCTCCTCCTTCCCCGCGCCTCCCTTGCCCGCCCTCCTTCCCTCCGCACGTTCGGGGATCGTGGCGGAGCGCAGCGAGGGGGGGACGCGGAGAGCCGGGGCGCAGCAGCATCCTGCGGGCGGCCGCTCTCCGGGGGGGAGGCTGCGAGCAGGCCCGCCTCGCCCCCCCCCCCCGCCGCCCCTCCCTCCCTCGGCTCAGCCCGGCAGCGGCGGCGGCGGCGGCGGCGGTGGCAGTCGCGGGAGAAGCATCATGCCGAGGAGGAAGCAGCAGGCGCCCCGGCGCGCAGCAGGTACGAGCGGCTTCCCCTTCCTCCTCCGGTCCTCCTCCTCTTCCTCTGCTCGCGCCGCGCCTCTGGGCCGCCGGCCCCCGCGCTGCTCGCCGCACTCCTCGCCTCTTTCTTTTTTTTCTGTCTGTCTCTGCAGGCGCAGAGTAACTCCGGGAGCCCGGCTGGCTCGCGGCTCTCCTGCCCGGGTGCGTTCCCCCCCCCCTCCCCCCGTTGCCCCGCTATGTTCTCCGTTCGACCGGCTCGCACACCCTCCGGGAGACTACCGAGCCGGCTTGGGTCCCCGCCTCTGCCGATCCGGCTGCAGCGGGGAAGGCGCTCTCCAACCGGTGCCTTTCGGTGGGGGGCGGGCGGGGTCACCTGAGTTCTCTGGGACGTCTTCCGCGTTGTCCCGGGTAGTACCCGATGTCTACCCGGACCAGAGCGAGCTAGAGTGAGCTAGCGGATCCCTCTGTCCACCTTACTGCTAATTCGATTGATTCTTCATTTATGGGCCCAAACCGGGTACAGCGGTGGAAACCAGAGCGCACTGGGTCTGGGTATTGTCAGATGACTGTCAGGTCAGTGTTGGATGCTGACATTTCCTCCATTCTTGAATGTCTTCTTACCCCCTCCCTCTCTTTCCGCTGCTGCTCCCTACCCTTTTCTAGCACTTAGTTCTGGGACATAGCTGAGTACTCCCCCTCCCTCTTTTTCTGCCAGGAACGTCAACTCCTGTTAGGACTGAGCTAATTTTTTTTTTTTTTCTGGAAAAGAGAATCATTGAAAACAAAACAAAACCCACACACATAACATTATTTTGCAATAATGTCGGTTGGGGGCACGTTGGCTGGAAGAAGGGTTTCTGGCCGGTTGCCACCCTTGATTTGATGACTGATTGATCGCCCGTCATGCCTGTGCCTTTGATCTATTCATTCCCAATAAACATCAATAAATCACTTGCAATAGTGAGGCCAAGCTCCGTGACGTCAGGAGGGCCCTGTCAGTGCAACTTCAGGGATTTGGGGCGGCTTGCCGAGAGAGGACCACATATGGACGTGATGTATTTTGATATGAATAACACTCAGACGTGCAGAGGCTCAGATGCTGCCTGAAGGGGAGGGTTACTTAGGAGTCCTTTTCTTTAATCTTCTTTCTTTTCACTTCTCTTTTGATAAAAGAGGGGAGGGCTGAGAGAAGGGTCACCGAGGTAATGTTCCACGTGCTGGTGGTATACAGGCTGGTGATGGTGCTATGCTGGCTGCTGGTGGTGGTGATTACCATCAGACCAGCGGGGGCTCCCACCTCAGCTGCACTCTGGCCTCCAGTCTCTTTACCAGGGTCACAGAGAAGGAACCATAAGGTACTTCTGCCAGAAGTGTATTGGTCTGACAGTGTTGTGAGGAAAACTTGGGGGGGGGGGGGCGTTAAACTTGCTTTGATGCATAGAATGAAGGCATGTTTTCTCTCTGTACTCAGTGTTACCCAAATTTAGAAAGTTTGACGATCCCAACAGAGAGCTCACCTCCTCACTGATGCTGCCTGCTCATCCCACCTCCTCCTTTAAATTCCAAGCTTTAGCAGTGAGCTTATCTACCCAAAATAAACTCGAAAACTTTGGAGGCATCCTTTACAAAGTTGGGTAGTAGGAATGTCTTGGGCTTCTTCCAGTCTGGGATTTTTTTTTCTTTCTTTCTTTTTCGGGTACACATTTTTTAAGGTATCTGTGCCTCCATCCAATGAAACATATGTGGTTGCATCTTTCCATTTGATTCTGAACTCTGTAGCTCCCCTTCACTGCTCCACCTGGCCCACAGGACAGTTTTCTCAAACACGCTGTTGGCTTGATTATTATTATTATTATTATTATTATTATTATTATTATTATTAATTTTGTAAAGCAACCTGTTCACTAACCTTTTTGCACTTCTAAGCCAGCCAGGAAATCTCAGGTCAGTTAAGGAAAATTCATTATATAAAAACTTGACTGCCCGACTAATGGGAGATGGAAGAATGGCTTTGCTCTATCAAAATGACCCGTCAGAACGACTTTGTTTCATATTTGATTTAATTGTCTCTCTCCTGACAGGCACATTCATCAATAGCTTAATGGTCAATCATAAGTTGGCAGAATGAGTGCTTTCTTTCTTTCTCATACCCTGGTTTTGGATTTACTTTATCAGAATGCTTCTGCCTAATGGACTCGTGGAGGAGGGGGTGCAGGATGGCTGAAGGGCTCCACACAAAACTGTTCCACGGTTAGGCTGCTTATGAGTGTGCCCAGGCCAGTCAGTGAGTTGTGTGAGGTGCTGCTTTGTTTGCTCTTGTTTGCTTGTTTGCATGGATGGACCAGGAACTTCTCTGCATTCCCTCCTTTTTTTTTTTTTTTTTTTTTTTTTTTTAGTTCTCGAAGCTGCTTTTGTGACATCTTCCGAGTCTCCGAGTGATAACAAATTGATTGCTTTGTACCGATAGAGAGATGGTGGGGGGAAAAAGAAAGATGTCTGTTGATTGGTGACTGGAAATCCTGTCCACAGCAACCTTGAGAATACTGGAGAACACCCTCCCCTCCCCAAAACTGAAAGGTCCGCTCAGCCATAAAAAAAGAAAAGTTGTTCTGCCAGCTTCATTAGTGTTCACCTAATTAGCTGTAAACCTGATGGATTCCTGACAGCTTTAATGATTGGAGATGACAAGCTTGACGCAGTGTCATGCAGCAGAATTAGGTTTGCAGCTAGTTTGATGTAATCAAGTTGATATTACACAGTCCTGGCTGCCTTTAGTTGTGCATTAACTCAATTTTCTGCTGCAGGTGACAAATGGGCTTTGGTACCTGGATAATCATGTCATAGGAATTAGGGCCCTTTTAATGGTCTGGGGTAGAATAACAACCACAAAGCACCCAGAGCTGGGGAGAGCTTGCAGACGTAGCACACAGGTGCACACAGGCTTTCTATTTCGGCCAAATGTAGCATAGCTCTCCGAAAGGCCGAAGCAGGCTCCAAGAATCCCTGAAAAGACGATTTCTGCAATTTAGATTTTGAAAATAGAAATTATGCATGATCTGGAGTCTTTTTGTAGAGAGGGAGAATGGGCAAGAAAGAGGAGTTTCTTCACCTTCTGGACAGAAATCTGGGCAGGAGTTTCCTTCCTGGGAGCGTGTAATATGAAAAGGGCAGCCATTTGTACTGGGAAGATTGTTGTTGCCCACTGAAGCTAGGTTAGGAATGACCAATGTCCTCTAGGCAAAGTAGCCATTATTCCTTGCTTAAAACACCTAGCCCACCTTCATAGTGTTTGTTTTAAACAAATATTTTCAGAAAATAGCAGGGCTGAATTATAGTAATCCTTAACAGCACGTTCTATTTTATCCACATATGTACATTTTCTGGAGGATGCAGCACAGAAGATCACTGTTCGGCTTAAAAGAATCTTCAGTGAGCAAGAAACCATCAGTGACTTTTAGATTCTTTTTTTCTTGTAAAGGTACATTCTTCTACGGTGTTCTTAGGTGGTGGCATTGTGAGGGTCAATCTTCAGGCTTCCCAACTTCTGTAAACGGGGCTAGGATCAGCTGGTGTCACTGAACTCTGTGGGTTTTCCTGGGATAGCAGGTTTTCTCCGTTGCCAGTGGACATGCGCATGCCTGAGAGACGGCTCGCTAGAGAGGTGGCTCACCTACCTGATGGTGTGCTTGCTTGTGTCACCTTCATCAGGTTGCTTCATACTAGGGCAACTCCCAGCAGCATCTTCTGTCTTCTCTCTTGGAAGCCTCTGAGCATTCAGGAAGACATGCCCGCATCTGCCTGGGGAATTTATTCCCTCTCAGACCTGCCACATATTTCTCCTGTGGACAGACAGTCTTCTCTAGAGCAAGGAGACATAGAACTGGTTTTGGCTGGCCTATGGTTTTATTTTCTTTTCCTCCCCATTTCCCTTAAAACCAAAGGAACTATATACATTTTTTAGAAGAAGAAGAAGAAGAAGGAGGAGGAAGAAGAGGAGGAGGAGGAGGAGGAGGAGGAGGAGGAGGAGGAAGAGGAGGAGGAGAAGAAGAAGAAGAAGAAGAAGAAGAAGAAGAAGAAGAAGAAGAAGAAGAAGAAGAAGAAGAAGAAGAAGAAGAAGAAGAAGAAGAAGAAGAAAAGAAGTCATCTTCAGTGAAGGAAAGACACAGAAGAGGTGGAAGGCAAGGATCTTTCGGTGGGCCTCTACTTGGGAAAGTGTACCCCATCCCATGGTCTTGACAACTGTCAGAGAGGAGAGCTCAGTCCACTTCAGGGCAATCCTTGATAATGAGCAGAGGTTGTTGCCATTTCGTTCATGGGTTTGCCTTGAGCATGCTCCTGAATGCGAGTACCGTTGTCAATTGCTGATATATCAACAGTTATTCCCCAGGTTGTCTCAAAACTCTGTGTCTCCCCTCTTTTACTAAAGATTGGTTCGTGAGGTAATGAGAACAGACGGTGACTGAGTTCAGGGACTTGGGAGATGTAAACCCAGGCGAGCTTGTAGGGTGCAAACCTGTCTTTCACTCTGGCCTGACACTTGGTCAAGGAGAAGGGTCATGCCAAGGGCTATGTGGGACCTCCCCTTTAGGGTGCTTTCTCTAGTACATGTGGGCTGCAGAGTGAGGCCTGGCCAGGCTGCAGTGCACAGACATGAAGAAAGGCCAGGAACTGGCATGTGTCCCGTGGTCCTGATGTCACAGCCTCCTTTAAGCCCATCAGGTACTCCAGATGCAACCTTGTGAGGGTTCCCTACGGGCCCAGTTTCCATCCCTACCTGCCACTGAACAAACTATGCATATATTTGGTTTTGCAGTTAAAAAATAAAACGCAAAATTATCTGCATCTAACCTTCTGTACTAGTACCTACCCCACTGAAACTGCTGGGTCCTGGAAAGAAGCTGCACGTTTAACACCCTTTACCTTCACCCACAGCCTGAGCGCAGGGAAGGCAGGCCAAACCAGGACCCCGTGAGATGTTCCCTGCTCATAGGTTCGTGTTTTACTTAGATTCTAAATGGTGGTTTCTGTGTCTGAAGGTAAAAAATGAAAGGTGAATACAATATATTTTATTTGGTAACAATGGTGTAGGCTTGAACATCCAGGCAGAAAATGTGCACTTGTAATTAGACTCAATAGACAGGCAGTCATTTTTAAATTCTTTGACACATGCATAAAATAGTCATATAATAAGATAAGATGACAATTTTATGTTAGGTTGATAAAGTGTCCTGATACTTGCATTTAAATGTCTGTAAGCCTTTTTTTTTTTTTTTTTTAAATCCAGACAGATTAATTCTAGTTTCCAGTATTTGCAGTTAGTCATTCAATTAATTTTTAAATTCTACTAAACAATGACTATGAATATATTTTTCCTCCCTTTCTGGATTTTTTTTTTCCTAAAAAAACCTGCATTGTAAGAAATGGATAAAGGGTGAAGATTTCCTTAATTTTTTTCAGCATGGGAAAAATTTACATCCAGTGAGGACTCAAAAATCCAGGTCACTGTTTGTGGCTACAGTAAGGTGATAGATACATTCTTGGAAATAATAATCTTCCCAAAGACAGTAGCACATGGCCGGCTTAAGGCCACTTGCCTGAGAGACTGACAGACTCTAGATTTAGGAATCGTTATTGGAAAAATTACATAGTGCCCTTGACCAAATATTGAATATTTTATAAGCCCCATTTAAAAAAAAGACATTTCTAGCACGATACACTCGGTTTGATCAGCATTTAAATTCTTGGGTTTAATTACCTTCAAATCTGTAAATTCTTCCACTGACCCAACCAGAATAGCCCACGAGATAGACGTGCTGAGGCTAAGAAGGGCAGTCACTACAAGTTGTAGAGCTTGGACTTTCTGACCATCCCTCTACCCTCTTCTCTCAGATATTGTGAAAATGTGGTTCTTGGAACATAATTTAAATTTATTTGGGCTTAATGATAAATTAGTAATCCATACTGTCAGGACACATGTTATTAATTATAACTGTGCTTTCTTCATCCAGAACAGCTGTTGGGGAAACGGGGAAGTTCAGATTGTCTTGTGGAGGGAGGTGGGGCCAAGCAAGGAACTCACTGGCTCCTTGTCATACTTTTTAGTCTCCTGACTTTGGCAACAAAGGCTCGCAGAGGGCAGAAGGTAGAGAAGAGGGGAACTATCAGTTTTCTATCAAGATGACTAGTGAGAAATGCTCACTAAGGTACAATCTTAAAAACATGAGCTTAACAGTGCATTTGAGTCCAGTTGGAAACCTGAGGCTCAAAGCAGGCTGGATTGGCTGGCCTCTGTCCTACCAATTTCTCTCTCTCGCTCTCCCTCTCCCTCTCTTTCTCATTCTCCCCACATACTCCACACACACACACACACACACACACACACACACTTCTTCCTTGTCTATGATAAACCAGGATGTCTTCTTTACAAGTCTAAGGTAACAGAAAACAAAATACTCCAAATGCTTGCTTTTTTCCCCAACTGGAGCCCCCTTCCTTAATGGAGAGCACAGGGCTATTTGGTAATCTACGTGCAATGACTCAAATTCATTTACTTTTGATATTCTGTCCCCATCATTAAATTTAGCCCTATGTATTCAGTTTCCTCTGAGTTCTTTGAGAAATGCATGTTGCATAAAATAGGCAATTTTTAATGAACAATTTAATGTAAATGGGTTTTGAATTTAAATTAATATTAATGAAGCCTTGAGTGCATTTATTTTGCATACGTAAAGACTTGTAAGTCTTTCACCCACGTGCCTTTTTTTTTTCTTTATGTAGTAACATTGGTTGGGTGGATGAACCAGCACCTTTTAAAGATTTACACTAAAAAAAAAAATTAAATCGATTTTATATGTCCCTTAGCGCCAACATATTATTAAGCAAAAGCGCCACTTCATTTTAAGAATATAGCCCGATCTCCTCGGAAACCTCTCAGCTTTCAGGGCCCTGCACACTGCCACTGGATTGGCATTGCTGCTGGAGAAAAGCCTAACCAACAATAGTTAGTACAATCAAGATGTTTTCTTTCTTTGGCTTACCTCTAATGCATTATGTATCCAGGAATGATGTAATTAATTCTGTTAGATGTAATTGCTATAATCACTTTGATGTTACACATAATAAAGGTAATGTTGTAAGCATACAAAAAAAAATATAAACACCTTATTGTAACGAATGCTAAAATCTCTTCTTCCGTAGTCTGGTTTATATGCAGGTGTTGCTGACTATTTTGGGTCATAGGTGACAGTTGGTCCGAGCTGAGGTCATTCAGATTCCGAGGGATGGATCTTTGGCTTGGAGGGATCTCCAAGCCTGTTGCCTAGGAATCTTAATGCCAGTTTCCTTAAAGATGTGGTTAATTAAGAGAAGGTTTTGTCTGGTGTAGAGGAGAGAGGTAAAGGCTTTAGAAGTGGCCATGACAGCAGAGGATGCATAAGAGGGACTGGGGAGCTGGGGTATCTCTGATCCTTGGGTTTTCTCATGGTGTAGGATTATGGGAAATGTGTGTGTGGGGGGGGGGGGAGGCAGAGGGAGGGAGAGAATGCATGTGTCCATTGGGTAAGTGGGAAAGACTACTTTTCTATAATAATATGAGGGAAGTAAAATGCAGCATACTTACTTCGTTATCCTCATTCTGTATGTTTCATGGACTCACTGTGTCTGTATTTGTGTATGCCAGTGTGTGTGTGTGTGTGTGTGTGTGCATGAGTGTGTGTGTGTGTGCACACGCATGTGTGTGTGTATATGTGTGTGCATGCGTGTATGCGAGTGTGTGTGTGTGTATGTGACTGTTCACGATATTCCAAGGCCGATGTTGCCTGTTGTACTGCAACCATCTCACCACCCACACTGCCAGCTCCAGTGTGCCTAGAATGAATCCATCTCTTCCACAGGGCATAGAAGTTTGCCTGAGATTCTGAAGGCAAAAGGTTCATGGGGAATCCCTAACATGTGTAAAATATTCTCTCTCCGTGCAGCTCACAAGTGTGGGCAGGGTGGCAGGCCAGGGAAACATACCGTTTAACTGTTTTCCCTCTTGGGTACGCTGGATTAAAGCAGCTTGTTGGTCTTTTGGACGCCCAACTGCAGCCACCCCCTGTCCAGACATTGTTACAGAGAGCCTTTTAAAGCCTTATGACCCACGGTGAACTTGACAACAGTTTCTGTGAGATTTCTGCTATTCATCTATTCATCTATTCATCTATCTATCTATCTATCTATCTATCTATCTATCTATCTATCTATCTATCTATGTGTGTGAGTTTTGGAGACAGCATCTTGCTATGTAGCCCAGGCTGCCCTGGAATTTACAATCCCCTGCTTCACGAAGCTCCTTGCACTCTAGGATGACAGGCCTGTGCCATCATGGCTGTCCTTCGTGTGTCTTGAGTGATCACACACCAAAACAAGCAAAGGTGCGTGCGTGAGAAGGGATTTATTTCAGTGTCTCCTAGGAAGCCCAAATGGTGTGTAGAGGAAGCATAGATGCCCTAGCTTGTGTCCAGGGCCCCTACAAGGATCTTGTTGTTGGCTTTGGTGCCTGGCCGCAGACCTAATCCCAGGGAGAGCAGGCCTTGGGCAGGTGGTCAGCATAAGCCTGAGGGAGCAGTCCTGAGTCTGGGCCCAGCCTGAGCTGCAGACCTGTAGCCTCCGTCCTCAGACTCTGACTCTTAGGCTGGTTTTGATGGGTGGAATGATAAAAGGTCTGTGAACTGCATAGGCCCCTGTAATCAGGGCGGGCGCTGACATCCTCCTCAAGTTTGACAGCTCCTTCCTTTTCTGTCCTCACCGCCAGGCCTTTCTCAACCAGTCGCGCCACCGCCTCCCCCCTTCTCCTTGCTGCCCGCCCGCCACCCACCCTTCCCCTCCCTGTCCCCCTTTCTGTGTGTGTGTGTTTCATGTTCTTGATCAGTCTCAGATGCCGGGAATTATTTTTTTCGCACGGGAGGGGGAGTGTTGCTTTAGGTTTGTGGGTTTGGGCAGGTGTGAGAGGAAGTCTTTTTTCCCCCTCCCTCTCTCTCTTTCTCTCTCTCCCTCTCTCTTTCTCTCTCTCTCTTTTTGTACTGTAGGCCTGTTGCTAATTAATGTTCCCCCATAAGATTCTGTCGGAGTTGAGTAATGTTTTTGATCTTTATGCCTGATAACTGCATACTTAATGAGATTTCAAAGCTGTGAGTGCAGCTTCCTACAATTATTGACAGATGCCTTTTCTTTGCCATTGGGTTCAGCTCCATAAATCCTCCCGCCGTAATGAGGTTGAGCGGTACCACCCTGGCAGTGAGCTAATGAAAGGGGGGAGGGCGCATCGGCGCACGGCTGTCTGACACATTTTTTTCCTTTAAAATTTACTATGCAGATGTCAAGCTGCGGGCCGATTACTTCAAACATGCTAATTTTTATCTTGCTTTTGTGTCAGCCCTTTGCCTTTAAAAAATAAATAAATAAAAGGACTAACCTTCCTGCCCTCCAGTTCATTCTTTTATTTTTTTTTAAATTTTTTTTTCTAATTGTATTTTTAATAACCCCCAGTGTGTGCCTGCTGAGGACGCTGGCATGCACATGGCCCTTTCCAGGTATCTGGTGGTGGGATTGGTTTAGGGTGTATATGAGTGTGTGTGTGTGTGTGTGTATGCGCGCGTGCGTGCGTGTACGCATGTGTGTGTGTGCGAGCTCCCGCCATCAGAAGGACAGGGGGAGGATAAAGTGCGATTTCCCCAGGCCTCCCGGCAGCCTGCCCTAAGTATGCACTTGAAACGTCGGAGAATTCATTTCAGAGTTCTGAAACTAAATCCTGGTGGAGAAGAGCCTCGCCATGCCAAACAGTCGATTTCCTTTTCAGCGGACTCATACATCACTGACCCACCCTTTCCCCTGACAGAATGACATATGTCATTTATCATATGGGCCCCGGCCAGACAACAGCGAGGGGAGGGAAGCCTGGTTGTCCCCTCCTCCTCCAGTACAGTACAGTGTGGCTTGCTCATGAAGCTCTGCTGATTTGGTGAGAGAGGCAGAGGGAGGAGAGAAGAGAGGCAGGGAGAGGAGAGTCTACAGCCTGCCCTGTAGATGGCTGTCTTCTTCGGGGTGTGTGGTATGGCATGGGGGGGTGGTTTGCAAAATTGGCCGAGGCGCTAAAGATGCTGTATTCCTTTATATGAGCTGCCGAGCCACACTGCTTAGCTTCTGATGCATGACGACGTCCGTCCGTCCGTCCATCCCTGTCCTTCCTGTGTCTCCTTTTCTCTCTTCTCCCCACTTCTTTTTCTTCCCTTTAGTCCAGAGTGAGGAAGGCAGTTGACAGGTATCATTCAAGCAAGGCCCCGCGTGTGAGGCGTGGGATAAATGAGTCTCAGGGCTCCTGGCTTCACATGATTCAAACGTACGTTATTGAAGATAGATGTTCCTTAAAAAAAGATTGATGGTAGATGCTGGGCTAGGGGTGCCATTTATCATTTTGAATATTATTTAGACTTGCCGAGTAAACCTGTAACTTGAGAGTTGGACCAGCCGGGGCTGGCTATGGGCGTGTGTGTGTGTGTGTGTGTGTGTGTGTGTGTGTGTGTTTCATCGATTGGCCTTGGGCTCTCATTGCTGCTGAATAGACAGCCCCCCCCGTTGTACTTAATAGAGGACCCCCCAAAAACATGAAATCAGGGAGTGGTGAAGTTTTCATTTTGAAAAATTTTCAAGGACATGGAGAAAAAAAAGAAGTGTCTGTGATTGGCACTAAAGCTAACAAGCAAGTAACTAACTAACTGCCTCTCTCTCCTCTTCTCCTTCTCTCCCCTCTCTCTGCCTTTCTTCCCTCATAGAGACAGTCACGTACCAAACATTAAAATATAAACAGAGCCGTAGTTGCTGAAGCCAGAACCCTTGTCTGATTTTTTTTAAAACTCTGTCATGCTTTTTTTTTTTTTTTTCAAATCTGTATTGAAAAAGCTTTAGCACAATATAACTTAAAAAATAGCATAATATAACTTAAAAAAAATACTGGTTGGCTTGGTTAGTAGTGTGAGAGTGAAGTAGAAAAACACTTGTATGTCTCAAGAATATTTTAGATAAAAAATGATCCTTTGCGGCTCCCTGCCTCTGCTCCCAGCAGCCTCTTTTTCTTTGTGTCTGCACTCTGTTCTCTGCAGCTGGGCCCCCACCGACCCCCACCAGGACTGATGTGGACAGCTGTTTGCAGGCCCTGCCAGTTAATCATTTCTGCTGCTTTTGCACCCTCAAGCTCTGTGTACTGGGACACCCCCACCTACTGGAAGTACTTAGGGACGCAGGCTGGCTTGCCACTGGAGCCCCCAGCTGTCTGGAGGGAGGCTGTGGCAACCTGATGGCCTGTCTCCATGCTGTTCTGCTTTGGAGCCCTTGGTGCCTGGCTCCCTGATGGAAAAGGGAAAAGAGAAGCTGGCAGCCTCCCTACTCCAGTCTCCTAAACCACGAAAGCCCCGAGAGTGCAGACTCCATTGTCAGGAGCTGTATTCCTCCTGTTCAGTATGCAACTTTTATTTGGGTTTGCTGATGAGATGGAAGGTTTCTTGTGTGACTTACAGTTAGGCCATTCACTTTTAAGAACGATGGGACAGAAAGTTAGATGGAGATTTTTTTTTTTCAACTATAAAATTAAGAATCTAGAACTTGAGAAGGGGTAGAATGTACAAGCTGGAGGATGCTGGGAAAGAATTTCCTACACATGTAAAAAGTATTGGCATCTGAAAGAAATGAGACTCTGGCTGTGCACTAGCTAATAGGCATCTCTCTCTCTCTCTCTCTCTCTCTCTCTCTCTCTCTCTCTCTCTCTTGTTGTGTGTGTGTGTGCACGTGTATGTGTGCTCGTGTGTGTTTTGAAATAACTTTATTAGCACTCAGATACTTTGCTTTGCTCACAGCCATGGCTTAGGGTCCACTCTGGGACTTGCCCAGCGGCTGCCTCAAACCAGGTAGAATCAGATCCATCTTTTGTTGGTGCCTGGTACCACATCAGGCTATGCCAGCCGCTACTGCCGCTGCTTGCTGAGACTTCCTGGAAGAAGGCAAAACTTTGATCATCTGCCCTTGCACTGGGTGGTGTTGGAGGTAATTAAGAGTACAAGTGCCAATTTGCAGAAAGAATTGTAAACACCTTTTATACAAAATGCCACCTTCCCATTTTTTTTTTTTGTTTTTGTTTTGTTTTACTGATTATGAAAACTTTGCTGCTGATAGGTATGAAGTCCGGTTCAGGTATAATTGGTAAGGAACGGCGTGCACTCATGGGAAGAAATCTTGTTTTGTTTTTTGTTCGCTTTTCTTCTTATCCCCTTTTCTCAGTTTTATGGCTGGAGACATGATTTATTGCAACCATCCATCTTGGGGGCTCATCCATCACACCCGGGTTGCTAGGAGATTGTGGCAGCAGCTGTTTGCTCTGAATCAGACAGAAAAGTTGTCAATCATCAAAGGCAGGTGAATAGCATTAGAAACACGCTATTGTCAGACGGAATAATTAATCAAAGAGAGAAAAGATAATTAAAAAGATATGACCCTTGCAAGTACTTGCTCTGGTTTGCCTGGAAAAAAAAAAAAAAAAAAAAGAGAAAGAAAGAAAGAAAGAAAAACGGCCTGGTCTTTTCTAGACACTTAAGCAGCTGAGGGCTGATAAAATATGCACTCTGCAGTGCATGGCTTTTAATTAATTGAAAAAGGTTCAACATTCAAAGACGATGCTGGAGAAAAGTCCAGTTATGAGCAGAAGTAATATTTATTGTTTGCATGAAGGGCTTGACACAGAGTCTAACTTTCTGTTACAAATCTCTGGTGTCTCCACTTGGTAAGGAGGTGTGGGCTGGGGTCCGCAGGTAGCCACTGTCAAGAGACTGCTTATGTTTTTCTGTGCTGCTGGTCATCACGTGACCACAGTGGGACCCAGCCAGCCGGAGTGCAGTTGCCTTTCTGCCTTTCTGGTAAGTCTGAGAGAACCCAATTCTTTAAAGTAGGATTGATTTATATAAGGCAAAGGTGGGAGGCTTGAAGGGCACACCATGAAGTGTCCCAGTGCAAGGTCCCTGTCATTTCACTTCTGTGCCCAGAACGTGTCATACATTTTTGAAGGAGTGCTTTGGAGACTCGCATTTGACTGGGGTCTGCAGCATCCTGTTTAAAAAAAAAAAGTACCCAGTCAGAGTCTAGAGATCATTTTGAGTGTCCGTGTTTCCTCAAAGATATATTCATAGACTAGGAAGTTCATTCTTGTTCTCTCTGAGGCTAAAATATTCCAGAGGAATTGGGAAAATGTATTAAGGACAAGATAGAAAGTGGCAGATCCCGAGCTGCTTTCCAGTTAAGCATGCTGCAATCCCCGAAACAGATCTACTCTTTTATTTTTGGGTACTCTGCTTGATTTTTCACACCACTCTCCTCCCAAAGAATAGCAGGACTTCTAAAATTAGCAGAACACAGAAAGGCTTGACTATTAGGATTCATGAGAAGAAAAAAGGCAACTTTTTTTAAAAAAAAAAATACATTAAAACAGTGTGTTCAGGGCACACCAGATCAGAGCAGTAGCGCCCCCATCTGGAGCACCATGCTTGTACAAGCACTGGGGATCTGTGGCCAAGAGTCCCAAGGACAGGACCACACCCTCTCCTTATGATGCACTTGGAAGCCCCACTTTGGAAGTTATAGACCTGGCCTTTTGTTGAGAGAGAAAGGCTCAGATAAGCAAATCATACCTGCCTTGGCCACTGGGGCCCCAGAGAGAACTCATCTATTCAGGTGGCTGGAGGGTGTTCCTAGTCAGAACGTGACCTCCAGACTTTGACTGCAAGGGATATTTCTGCTCTTGAGTCAGCATCTGCTTGGTGGGTTCCTGGGTTCTCAGGTTATTCTGGGAAACTGCCAAGTACCTGTAGGTTTTCTGACCACCTACCAGTTGTTTTTCACCTTCAGAGTCTTCTGGTGCAGTCATTGCTCATGACAAACTGGCACAGGCTTGGCTGTGCCAGCAAGTCCAGTGGGTGCTTTCCAAGGGTGTGAGCAGTTCCTTTGGTGACCTGAGCAGGTGAGGGGTGCTTCATTCCCCGTGAGATACAGCTGTTTGGAGGTAGACCAGGGGGGAGTTCATTTACTTTTAGTCTTGTTTATCTGGAGTGGGTATATGTGACTGTAGAGGCCAGAAGAGGATGTCTGAATCCTTGGAGTTGGGGTTACAGATGGTCAGGAGTCTCCCAGAGGCAAGTGCCTGCTGGGAACCACAGTCAGGTCTACTGCAGTACATACAGTCTTCTCTCTAGCCCCTAGAAAGAGACTTTTTTTTTTCCCCTCTGAGACAGCGTTTCTCTGTGTAGCACTGGCTGTTCTAGAATTCTCTTTGTAGACTAGGCTGGACTCAAACTCAGAATTCAGAGATTCACCTGCCTCTGCCTCCTGAGTGCTGGGATTAAAGGCGTGCAACATCACCACCTTAAGAGTTGTCATCTCCCCTTGTCTAATGAATGCTGACAAGGCACATTGCCTAATGTCAAGCAAAGTCATTCCAAAACCTGGAGCTTCACGGGGAAGGTCTAGCATTGAAAGTTCCCCTTGATATATAGATGGGACATTTGTGAATTGGCATGTGAAGAGTCTCAACTTGTAATGCTTGTGAAGTTAGATAGAGGTCTGCTTTATCTTAAAGACGGAAGCGTAACCGGGAGGTGGGATGGGGGGGAAAGTCCAGGTTCTGAGAAATTTAGGGAGGTGTTTTTTTGTTTTTTTTTGTTTTTTTTTTTTTGTTTGTTTGTTTGTTTTGTCTCTTGTTTGGGTTTCATGCCCCTGCCCCGCTGGTGACTCTTGGTGGCAGTTGAAGTGACTCACTAAAGGAGAGAAGGAAGCAGGGAAGTGGAGCACACAGTTCCTTCTTTGAAGAGGGCCTGGTCCCACGTGAGGTTTGGTAGGGATTTCCCAGTCTCCCATCCTGGCTGATTATACGAGGATTCCTGTATCTCCAAAAGATCTGGCAGGACAGAGGCACCACTATTATTTTGTTATTGTTGTTGGATCCCATTCCTATCCTGTTGTCCATGAAATTAGAATTAGCCTAGGCTGGTCTTTCTCTCATCAAGCTTGGGTTGGCCTTTGAAACTCCAAATCCTTCTGGCTCAGCCTCAGCAATTAGTATTATAGGCTATGCACACACCGACTTCCAAGTCAGAATGTGTGGTTTAAAAAAATGGACTCACTGGCTCCCCACTCCCCAAAAGTCCACACTCCCTGAAAGTAGCAGACACAGTGTTTTATCTAAGTAACCGGCACCTCCCTGGTTGCCTGGAAGTCATTTTGGATTTTTGTATCTCAGCTGCCACGTATTCAAAGCAGGCGCTTGCCTGAAGTCTTAACACAAGAGAGTAAGGAGCACAAATTAACCAGATTGGCTCTCCTGTAAGAGTAGCCATTGTGAAACACTTAAATCCATGACACTTATCTGCTAAGGAAGAGTGTTTGAAGGAAGCAGATATTCACGTGTCTGTCAGGAGAAGGTGGGGTTCCTAGGAGCCTTCCCCAGGCAACCGGGGTTCTCTCTGACATTTTGTTTCCTGCCTTTGTGTTTGCTCTAGGCCTGTAGTGAAATGGCTCTTTCATATACATTAGTTAGGGAATGCTAAGACGGCCTAATAGATGAGGCTGTGGTCGTGTTATTTTCCCTGCTTTTCTATATAAAATAGTAAAAGCAAGCCACGACTCTTGTTATGTGACAGAGGCTCCTACTGGGATGCTTAGGTGAACAAGTAAGAGAACCAGTGTGGTGTCAGCTGGGCAAAGGAAAATAAATAAAATAACGGCTGTGCTCTTGCTCCTGAGAGCCAGGCCGTGAGCCTGCTCTCCATGGATCCTGGAGCCTCAGACTCTGGCGGAGAGCGTGGGTGGGGAGGGAGGGAAGTATTATCTGGAAACACGTGTACTCATTCCTTGTGAAAGAAGTGAAGTATTTAACATTTCTCCGAGGAAAACATCTTTCATTACTTGACGTGTTCTGTGGTAATGATTTTTCAGTTCAACAAACAAGCACTTATTAGTGTTCGGTTGAGAACCTGGCTGAGGTGGTTGGCAGGGCCATTTTTAAGGGAGCTGGCTAGAGAAGCAAGGTGAAGGGTGCAGTGGGGAGAGGCTTGGCTTCTCTGGGTGGTCTCTGGATCGTTCACTTGGCATGGCTGAGCATCTCTGGGACATACTTTGGGTTCTCTGAGCCTAGTGTGGTTGTCAGGTGGGTGTGGGGCTCAGGTTGTGGGAAGGTGAGTATGCTTCTGTTTTTTTTTTTTTGTTTGTTTGTTTTGTTTTTGTTTGTTTGTTTGTTTGTTTGATTTTGCAACCAAGAATGGATGGACCATTAATATAAGGAGTGACTTAGAATGGATAAACCTGGAGAGCCCAGCTGCATGCAGTGGCAAGTTTGGTTGATTTGCTTGTAAGGATAATATGGAGGCAAGGGTGAAGAACCAATCCAGACCGTGAGCAGAGAGATGGACTGCTGTACACCATTGTCATCACATCAGTACCACAGCACAGCCTGTTGATGACGCCCAGTGGTATTGGGTGCTGCTCCTCTGTGCTGCTTCTGGTCTTCTTGGGAGAGCACGTTCTCTCCACCCAACTTTACTGTGGCCCCCAACTCCCAACGTGTCCTTCAGCTGTGTTTGGTCTCTTTTTCTTTCTATTATATCATGAACAGGCTGGTTAATCTGATGGCAATCCTGGCTCAAGATGGCCTGTACTATATCCACCGTGATGCTTCTACTGTGGCGCCAGTGAAATTAGGAAGGGCGAGCTGGGGGCTCTTTAATGAGCGTGTGATTCTACTTTGCCCAACAGCCAACCCGGCCACATGGAGAGTCAAGTATTGTTGTACAGTGTCTCCCTGTACGTAGTCCATTTATCTCAGTTCCCAGATGCAGTGGGCTAGCTCACAGATAAAATCTATATATGGGTTATCTCATCATTGCTCCAAGAAATGTAATCTTGATTTGCATCTGAGGATGTACTTTTATTTAATATATGACCATTGTGTTTGGTCTGGTGGTCCCTCTGCCATGTATATTAGAGAATGGGGGTGTTAACTCTTTATACTTTTCAGGAGGCTTTTGCAGCTTCCTAACTAGAGCCCGGTGGCTCTTGGTAGGAGGGCAGTATTCTGGTCTGCACGTCTCAGTTCAGTTGTTAAGCATATCATGAAATTCCAGATGTAATAATAAAATTTATAATGCTTGTGTTGTCAGGAGGCACAGGACTCAGTGACAGCTGAAGAAGAGGGTCATCTTGTATTTCGAATGTAATGTGACACAGGGTCTTAGCAGGGGAGGGTGACTTTGCCGTCAAGCAGAGAGACCGCACATTGTGGTAAATGGTAATATGTTTTTCTGTAGACCCAGCCACATTGGGGCAGTGGGAGAGTGTGAAGAAGGAAATTCATTGCATAGGCTGTATTTCCTTCAGAAATCCTTCTTTGCGATTGCCCCTGCTCTGTGTAGTTGGTACCTCTAGTATTCGGGGATGCAGGCTTGGGAAAGGACATGGCCGCTCAGACCTTAGAAACAGCTGCCCTTCAACGAAAAGGTACTGCATATTCTCATGTGGGAACAAAACAAAACAAAACAAACAAACAAAAAAAAAAAAACCAAAAAAGGAAAATGGATGGTCTACTAAAATCGACAGACTGTCACTTTACAGCTTGACTGGGCAGCTCTGAACACTGTGGCAACGTAGATGGCAATGGCAGATATAAGGACACGGAGCTTTTGACCACAGCGAGGTGGGTGATGCGGCCACTGGCCCTCTTCCCTGCTGCTCCGTGTACTTTGCTTTCTCCATGACATTTCCAGAGGACATGTGCCTTCATGGAAAGGTGTGAGTTCCCTTAATTATGACGGAGCACAACCAGTCAAGAAGACATCAGTTGTGGGACTTCTGGAGGTGTCTTAACCACATTCACCAGACACCATTATTCCTATGATTGTTTTGATGATTGTGTGAATACTGATTAATTAAAAAAAAAAAAAAACTCTACAGCATATATGAAATACCAGTGATAGACCCAGTAAATAAGTAGGTTAGTTATTTTAAACAATGAAAGAAATCAAGTACACCTTTAAATTCATCACTGAACCAAACATAGTTTATGCTTCACTATGAAAGTGTTTTTACATGTATTTTCTTTTCTTTATAGTGCTGGGGCTTGAACCCAGGGGCCTTATACATACCAGGCAAGAGTTCTAGCACTGAGGCAGAACCTCTAGCTCGTAGCAGATCTGTTTCTTTCATTTTCTTTCTTTGTTTCTTTGGGATCAGGTATCATTGTGGTATCCCTGACTAGTCCACAATGCAGGTTGGGGCTCTTGCTCTCAATCCTCCTGCCTCAGCCTTAGAGTGCCTGTATCACAGGCCTGTGACTGCATACACATTCATAAAGTCCCAGTTCAGGTCAGCTCCTGAAGACCAGTTGTGTGGACCACATCAGGCATGATTCTTTGCAGATGCCTCCCCTTTCAGTGGTCAGAGAACGGGAACACCCTGCATCCTCATTACCCACAGAGCACAGCCAGCATGGTGGTTAGACTCTTGCTTCTTGTATGTGTTCTTGCCAGGCGACAGTGAAGTCCCATGTCCATCTTCTCTGGATGACTCTGTTTCTCCCAATAGGAATTACCATGGAGAGGCTGTGTCCTGGGACCAGATTCCCTGTCCAGGCTGCTTTGTAACCTAAAGGAGTAGTAAACATTTTTTTTTTCTATTTCAAGTGGCCTTTTGTCTCCTGTACAAAGTTCATTCATGTCTGCAGTCCAGAGGGACGTGTAGACCACACAGCATCACAACACCAGCGTTCTCCCCCACTCATCCCCCCTTTACTAGGCTAGGTCATAGAGAGGGTATGAGGGAATTGGAGAGTAACAGGGAGGTTGTGCTGTGGCCAGTGCAGACCCTCGGAGAGGCCTGGATGCTGTGAACGCCCCTGACTTCCTGTGGTACCCACTGGCTGGCGCTGGGTGTTCAGGCATCCACAGTGGTCTGTGCTTATGCAGCACGTCCCAGCTCGAGGATGCTGCCTCCAGAGGCTCCTGCAGGCAGTTCCAGCTCGCTTAGATCTGCCCTTGCTAGTGGGTGAGATTTATTGGAAGCCCTCAAGGCAAAGCAGGTGAGGGGCTTGAGGTCTATTCTTTTCTTTTTTTTCTTTTTCTTTTCTTTTTTTTTTTTTTTTGCAACTTTTATTTTCTACCCAAAATATTAGATTTCCACCGGGAGGTGGGGGGGGGGGAAGTAGAGCTGTTAAAGAGGGAGGCCACCCTTTTAGTAACCAAGAAGCAGCTCTTTTGAATTACAGAGGAGAATTTGACCCCTTTTGAAAGGAAATAAAGGAGGAACCCCATGTAAGGAAAGCAAGAAAAGCTGATGTTACATTTTCTGCGATTACTCATATCCGAGGCTGGAGCGCCGGGAAGTCGGCTATAATGGAATTTTTTTTCTTTTTTTTTTTTTCTTTTTTCTTTTTTTTTTTCCTCCTTTGAGTTGTGTCTCTGCTCATCCTCCCTTCCTATGAGAGTGAGGGGTGGTTTGTACTTAATGGGGAAAAAATACTTGTTTTTAGCTTGCCATCTCCCTCTTACTTGACCCAGGGCCCATTGTGGATTTTGTAATTAATTCTCTTAACTATTCAGGGAGCTGTAGGGCTCAGAGAGGCAGGAAGGGAATTGCACAGCAGGGTGTCCCTGAACCCAGAACTCGCCTGCGCCTGAATTTTGACACCAGCCTGTAACAGCGGTAATCAACCCTAGGACTATAAATAATTCACCTTCAGAAGTGAAAAATTGGACGCCTCGGTAGAAGTTCACAACTATTAGTAGCCATTTCATTGGCATTGTTTAAAAATTATTTTCTTGCATACACTGTGTGTGAGTTTCTAGGAGCCTGGTCCATAACCAAAGATCTAAATCAGAGATGCCTCAGCCCTGGCTTCAGTCAGCAGAAGCAGGGGTGGTAACTACAGGGTATGCCTGTTGCCAGGTCTCACCTTTTTCAGCTCATTCCTTCTGGCACCCTGGAAGATGGTCACTGTAGTTTCTTGATACAAACACAAACTTAAAGCTCCGCCTGCCCAAGATGCAGCAGACGACTGGTACCATCCTTTGGGCAGTAAGAAATTATCATCATCTCTTCCTTCTTGCTCCAAGCTTAGGTGACCAAACCAAGAAGTAATTTAGACAATTAGTGGTAACAAAGCTGGGCCCGTTCTTCCTTTTATTAATTTTTATTTTAGTTCCGTGGTGTCTTCATCTTACCAAGATTCCCATTCGCATTGCAGTAGGTAGATGGGCCCACCAACCCTAGGAGTCTTTTCTGATTTAATGACAAAGCAGGACCATTGGCTCTTCTGAAAATGTGGTGTCTGGAAATTTAAATGTAGACACTAGCATAGTTCTTGCAAGAAGTGGGTCCTCCAGTTTCAGGCTGAGGTTGGTGAGCCATGATTGGAAGCCACTTGCATTTAGATGACAACTAAAATAAAGGTTTTGAAAGGATGTACAGAAAGTTGACATGAAGCCTGCCTCTTCATGGCTGTCTTCTGTGACTGTAATGGTTCCAGATAATTCTTTATTCTTATTTGGTGATATGCACCCCATTTAAATGGTATTGTAATTAATCATGACTGTTTTAAAATATAATCTCATATATGGAGCTTTTGTATTCCAGGTAGGTCTGGCTTGTTATCGTAAGAAGTAAACTCTACAATTTCCCTTTTCATTTGTTATTGGATATTAAAGAAGACAGTTTCTGCTGAAGAAAAGACGGGACTGTTATTGGTGATTTTACTGAGACGTTGTGTTTCAGTACTGGCCAGTCATGCAAAGGAACCTTTTCTTTGTAAAGACGCATGTCCTACAGATTGAGCTATTTAGACAGGGCCCGGTTCTCAGGAGCTAGTTAGTTCTGCAACCTTTCCACACGAGGAGGAGTTTAACCCTCAAGGGCTACCCTGGCCAGGTGAAGGTGATCACTCCAGATGGTATTCAAACTTGTTTGAGTTCTCCCAGAGCACAAACTCAAAGCAACTGCTAATGCCCCTGTCTGTAGGCCCCTGGGCTGAGCAAGTCAACTGCTCATTGAGTTTATTCCTCTCCCTTCTCAGCAAGGTGTGCTGGGATTGGAAGGGTCCTCCATTCAGGGGTTCCATCTGAGGGCCTAGCAAAAGTTCTCTTTCTTTTGACAGAATTTATAACGATGTTTTTCTTAATTATTCTTGATGTTTTGCCCATTATACCATTAGCTTCTTCAGAGGACAGAGATAAATAGCTGGTATCCACAAGAACAAAGTGTGAACTGAATGCATTTAATTATTGATAGCTCGGTAGCTAAAGGTTCTGAAATGATGTTGTCAAATGCCTTGGTGAGTCGACAGCAGATGTGTTGGTCTGCACGCACAACAAGAGACAGGGCACCAGTAAAACTCAAGGAGAGGACACCGTTAAGCAAATACGGACTCCAACGGTTCGTTTTCCTTAATTTGTTTCCCAGTATGATTGGTTTCATTCTGTGTGTTGGGTTTTGAGGCTCAGGCAATTTGCAGGTTTTTGTTTCCCTGCTTTTAAAATATGTGATCATGTATAGATTGCACGTGTACTGTCAAACTACTGTTTTTAAGTAAGCTCTCTGGCCCACTTACATTTATATGATTCTTATGTATGTCTACACGTGTGTGCAGTAAGTGTGTATATGGCTTTGTTGAAGTGAGTGTTTCCACAATCTTAGTCCTAAAATGGGAATTTGAAAGTCACTGGTTGTTTTACTCATGTTTCCAAACAGGAAAAAGCCAAGCGCTCACAAATTCCCTTCTCCCTCCTCATTAGCGACCAAATTTGTCTTTATGCACATGCAAGTAAGGACTTCCCGTGTTTATCCTGACGTGTTGACATAACTCGTCACATTTTCAATTATCTCACTTCTTCATTTTGCTTTTTCTCCCAAATGTGGGCTATGGTTCCCACGGAGGAAAACACAGTGGAAATACCTCGCCGTTCTCAGGCACCGGTGGACAACTGGCGGGGTTCGCTCCTAGGATGTGGAGTTACAGATCTGAAGGAATTTTACTCACATGTCAAATGGTTACTATGGACCCATTTTTCCCCACCTTGAGTATTTAGTTAGTGGCACTATCCACAGAGATGTTTAATTATATTTTTTTCTAATGGCTTTGGACTCTTGACATTGAAGAGTAAGAGGAGGAGAAAGAGAAGGAGGAGGAAGAAAAAGCAGAAAGCTGATGCTTCACAGCTTGAGAACATAGGCAAGGAAAGCCCCCTGCTAACACTAGGCATATTCTCCAGGTTACCTTCCATTTGTGTCAAATATATAGCTAGCCCATACTGCTCCCCTGAACTGTCATGTTTCCCTGCCTGGTCCATATTAGTAGGATGTCCATCGGAACTTAGGGCTGCGTGAGAGTCTGGAAGGATTATAAGTTTTTAACTTGCATAACTGTTCACTGTGAGAGAGGTGAAGACGCAGGCACTCCTAGAGCAGAGCTACGAGTGCTGGCTGAAGCTGTCTTTCCTAATGCAGCCCGTGTGCTCCCATCTCCCTAACAGCAACAAACACGCTGTTTCCCCAGCTTCCCTGGAAATTAAATAACTAGCCTGTGTGAGATGCACATACTCCACGGCTTGCTGGGCTACGTCAGAGAGGTCAACCCTGCCCTTGATGCAGCAGCTCAGAGCATCTGGGCATCCCTAGCTGTATACACACACACACACACACACACACACACACACACACACACACACACCAGGCTTGAGTGCACATAGGGCTTCTCTATAGCAGCTACATATATCAGGCCCTCAACAGTTTGACAGTAGTTTCCCCTTATGTGAAACTAAATGCATTTTAATTTTTTTTAATTATAAAGACAGTAATTCGTATGAGAGAAAATCTAGAGTTCGAAGACAATTAATGGAGAAAGTTTCGTTCTTCCCTGTGCCCCTCCCTAGGGATGCTAGCAGTTTGTGGCACACCCTTCTGAAGTCATAAGCATGCAGATATGTTGTCTTATACCTTTCTGTTTTATATTTATGTACCTACTGTTTATTTTTACACACATAAAATGCCACTCATAGGAGGGATGCATAGACAGATGTGTAGGTGATACAGCAAATGAAGTGAAATGTGGAATTTAGAATCTGGGTAGTGGGTACATAGATCAGCTTTCAACTTTGCTATGTGTATTTGTTTTCATGATAAAATGGAGACTATATATAGTCATCATCCTATCTGAATTTTATTATGTGTAATATGTATGGTATAGAGCTGTCTCTTGCTTTTTAATAGTGGCATATTACTCCTGTGTATGAGATCAGTCCTATGTATGAGATTACTCCTATGTACAAGGTTTGTTGTTGTTGTTTTGATTTTTGTTTGTTTGGGTTTTGTGGGTTTTTATTTTTTATTTTATTTATTTATTTATTTATTTATTTATTTATTTTTAAAGGCATGGTCTCACTATGTAGCACTGGCTTGCTAGGAACTCACTATGGCTGCATGAGTTGTTTCTTTGTTTTGTTTTTGAATTTTTGAGACAGGGTCTCATTACACAGCCCATACTGGTTTTGAACCCACTATTTTCTTGCCTCAGGGCCTAGAATATTTAGACTATAGGCATGTGCCACCAGGCCCAATGTGAGAGACTCCACCAATAAACATTTGAGTTACATCACCAGAGTGAACAACATTGTTAGCAGAAAAGATTAGTTTAGCTCATAAAAGAATGTATTTAAAACTTTTGCTTCCCATCACCACATGCTCCTGTGTTCCTGAAGCCCCCCAGTCCTCAGCTTAGTTTAGGATTACAGTCCGAGACTCCCTCCTAGGGCTCAGTATGGGCTCAGCACATCTTAATACATGTGTGTATGTGTGGGAGGGTAGATATGAAATGAGTCTTCTTATTAACTTCAGACTTTCTTGAGGTTTTTTTTTTTTTTTTTTGGTTTGTGTGTTTGTTTACATTTCTGGGTGACTACAAATGGGTTTAAGTTCACTGTCTGTGACACAGATGGTCTCATTTGGTTGGTAAGAAAAGATCCAGAGTGGGAAAAACACCAGTGTAAGTTCTCATGGTGCTCCCCCTGCCCCCTGGCTTAAAACCTTGGCATGGCCCTCTGGGGCTGGACCATGGCAGACTGCCCCACTGGCCTCCCATTACCTGAGGATGCTATGAAGCCAGGCCATCAAGACAGCCAGGTTGTCTAACTAAGTGGATATTACCTTTGTTTAGCTCCTGCCGAGTACTGCAGAGGTGGCTGTCTCCAGTGAGTAGCTTCTCAGATAACGACCGTGGAATGCTGCAAATGTCCTTTTGGGTTTTGGCTGAATAATATTTAAGGGTTTTGAAAGAGTGACTTAATTGTGTTTTTATGTAATTGATGGCATTCTAGTAAAATGTATTGAGACACCATATCAGTGTTTCTCTAACTGTTCCTCAGAGAAAAATCTCTGCTCATATGAAAATGGTTCCTTCACTTTCCACTCGTGGAATTGCGGAAAAATGAAAAAAAAAATTATTGGCTTCCACCAAGTCACTGTACCTAGAAGATTCTCTCATTTTAAAGTTTACCCCCTACCCCAGGACTTGGCCTGGATACTGCAGGAGTACCTCCTTGTTATAAAATTGTCCCTTGTTTTGGAAGGAAAGGCTTGGGAACCTGTGAGCCTGCTGTGTTAGACATGGTTCAGGATGCTGTGTGGGCAGATTTTTGGAAGATTCCACGTGCCCACAGGTCAGTTGGTGCGAGGCCCCAGACTGAGGGCCTCCCAACTGGGGACTCTTAAGTTCTTCAGACTTCTTGCCCACCACGAACCTGTTCTGGGTTTGGAAGACTGCGGCACATAAAGCTATATCTCAATAATGCACAGTCTCTTAAGCCTTGGACCACCTTGCTCGCTGCCATAGGAATCAGGGAGTGTAAATGCATATTCTTTGCTTTCCTAACTTGACATTTGTTTATACGGGTGGGGGGGTTACATACATTTCCATCCCTCCTTCCTTCTTTCCTTCACCTGCTCCCCCTTTCTTGTCTTTCTTTCTTGAGTTTCTCCATGCAACACAGGCTGGCCTTGAGTTGACTAGCTCCTGCCTTGGTCTCCTCAGTGCTGGGTGATGTTACTGTGTCAGGACTGCTGGGCTTGGTGCTTTGATTTTGTTTCAGACCTTACCACATTGATTCCGTTCTGAAAAATCAAACCGTAATCATGAAAAATTAAAATATATCTGAGCCGGAGATGGAGCTGAGAGTTGAGTTCTTTCATAGTGTGCACACGGCTCTAACTTCCATTTCTAGTACCCCGCTCTCTTTTCTGTCTTATTTTAAAATAAGATGTTGCCCCTCTCATTCTTCTCCCTCCCTCCTTCTCTCTCTCCCTCCTTTCTTCCCATCCTTTCTCCCTTCATTCTTTGCTTTCTTTCTGTGGTGCCCGGAATGGAATGGAAGGCCTTGCATGCATGTTGCTAGGCCAGCAGCATGTCTCCAGTCCCTCAGTTAATTTCTAATTATGGAAAACTCGCAAGTCTGCTAAATTACATTGTAATCGTAGTTGTAATAATAATAATTGTAATTATAATGCTTTGAAAGTACCATTGGTCACCCTCTTGGTGACCACATTCTGTGTGCTACTTCCTGGAAGCCCCGTGCACTTGCACACCCGAGGGTCTAACCCACTGCAAACACGTGCGTGGGAAGGGAGCCAGTGTTCAACGGTGGGTGACACCCAAATGTGGTGGTGGGAGTGACCCTCATGGCCTGTGTCCCATAGGCCTGTCAGAGGAGGGTTTTCTTACTGAGTCAGCCTGTGTGTCACCAGTGTGGTGCAGTGGGGCTGTCCCTGCTGGGCACTGGGAGGAGAACCCCAGGAAGACAGGGCTGTAGCATCTGTAGCCTGCTGCGCTGCCGTGTGTGTGGGAACAGCAGGTCCAGATGCACAGACACAGCTGCAGCCTCCGCCACCGCATGGGAGAATACACCTTCCCTAGGTGTGTAACCGGGCGGGAAGGTGACTGCATGGAATCTTCTGTCCTTGGACTGGGGGCTGCAGTAGCTCTGCCCTGGCATGTCTGAGGGCAGCTTTTAGCTGCTTCCTGTGATCTGTATGTGGCCCTTTCTCCGGGCATATCAAGAGGCCTGCTGGCGAGAAGCCACCTGGGCATCATAAACCAACTGCATAGAGTTCTTCGACACTGAATCCTCACAGGGTGAACAAGAAAAAACACAATGAAAATAAAGAAGAAAAATAGTGTGTGGTGATGGCTCATGCTTGGTCTTAACTGGCAAAGCTTGTGTGACTTGATGTCTGAAAGACACTTAATGTTTAATAATTACACCACTTTACAGGAGCTCATTGAATAATAACATTTGTTTTCTGGTTCTTAGAGCCCTCCGCATCAATGAATAGATTGCCAAGACATAAGAACAGAGGCTCACAAACACACCCTTCCCAGGAGTGTCTAGGGTGCCTGGTGGCAGTAGTAGTGGGCACCTCTCAGCCAGAACAGAAGAACTAGCTTTAGCCTCTGGTTTTGAAGATAGACATTTATCCAATGGGCTTGTCTCAGCATTCAGGAGTAGGATGTATGTTTGAAGCAATTTCTACGTGTTCTCAGTTCAATATTGCCTGAACAAAACTAAGGTTGTCCGTATAATGCAGGGGTCCCACACACCATCATACATTCATTCATTTTAATAGGAGAAAAGGAATAGGTCACAACGTGGAAGTTTATTTTTTCTGTATGGCCATCTCTGTGCCTACATTTTCCAAATTTCTCACAACAGAACTATGTATGCTGCAGGACTCACTCCAAGGCTTAGCGTTGATGGTCCAACAGAGACTACGTGGCCAGGCAGAAGAGCAGCGCTTAGTCATTCATTCAAAGATAAAGCTCTCTGACTTCATCACTGGGTGGAAAGAAAGCAGCTCCATTCACACAGGCCCGTTGTCACAGGGAGGTGAGACGGATATGGCTCCTGCTGGCTGGACTTAGCCTTGTTGCCTAAGTCTCCTCCACCGCAGGCTTCCTTATGTATATGCTTTGACATCAGTGGTGGGTTTTCGTGGGATTCCAAGATGATCTAGAGGCTCCAAATCGGGCTTACTAAGAGGTAGCAGAAGTACATTCACTAGATGGCTAAGTTTTCAGGCACTTTGAAGATCTGAGTGTGGTGAATGGCACCTTCGACTTAGCCATTAGGAGGAGGTCGAGGCAGGAGGTTCAGTTCTAAGCTGGCTCAGGCAGCATAGAGTGATTATAAAACAAACAGACGAACAAACAAACAAACAACCACCACCACCAAATGGATAAAAAACCAAACCAAACCAAACAAACCAGGGTGCTGTCTTAGGAGCATCACATTGGCGAGTCGTGAACTATCTGAAGATCTGTTTGTCTGTCCGGCATGGTCAGGCATGTGTGAGCCTTAATCAAGAGCACTTTCCTTTCCTACCTGTCTCTACGTCAGAATGATGTTTTGGGTCCGTTCTGTTACCTTAGAATTAAGCAGGCGTCAAAGGTCTGAGGGCACGGACTATTAAAATACTCTTTCTGTGTGCGCACATTGTGTTGTTCTTCAGTACCAGCTCTCTTACGTCCTTTATGAACTGAAAAGTGCAAGGCCATACATTGACTCCAGCCCAGCTGCGATGTTTGGAAAGCTACTGCCACAGAGGATGCATCATGAGGCTGCTAACAGGGTATCCTGACTGGTCCCCATGCTTGCTGGCCATTTCAGTGGGGCCAGTCCAGAAGGGAACACAACACTGCACAGGACTCAGTAAGCTCTTGCAACTAGAGATGAAAATATTCTGAGTCGTTCTGGGAACACCCAGGCCTATAGCCCTGCTGAACCTGTCAGTCTCATCCGCCCAGATCCAGCCCCCCACCACCACCACCCCCCCCCCGCCCCGGAAGTTGGAAGCGTTTTAGATTCCGGTGGTGTGGTCCAGAATACACCCGCCTGTGGACTGCATCTGGCCATGGCTTCATTATAGCGTGCCATAAAGCAAATTACTGAGGTCATCCTGAGTGGATGCCTCTATCCAAGAAAGGCAGACCAGATCAGCAAACATGTTACCCCAACCCCAAGGAGAGAACACCACAGACATCTCCCAAAGATGGGTTCGGAGCATAGAACAAAAATCTACCTCACACGTGGTCTCAGAAAGATGCCTTTTGGTTGCTCCCCGCCCCCTTTTTGGGAGGGGTCATGACTACTGCTGAAGATTGGACCCTTGTGCCTTGTATGTGCTGAGCTGTATCCCAGTTGTTCTTTGTGAGTCCCACTAAGTTGCTCAGGCTGGCTTTGAGCCCCCATTCTTATCCATGCAGGAATTAACATTGACGATTCTCCCACCTTAGCCTCTTGAGCAGGTGGCCTTGCAGGCCTATGTTATTAGGTACAGCACAGCACATATTATTTCTTTTTAAGGTTAACTAAAATGATGCTTACACAGCGGAATATTGTAAAGCGTTATAAAGGAAGGACCCCCACACAAGATGGGTGGGTCTGAGAAACAGGAGCATTCAAAGCAAACCAAAGAAGCCCACATACAGCTAGACAGTTGTATTTCTGAAGCTCAGAAACAAACATAAAGCTAGCATTGTTTTAGGAGTAGGGGTTCATGCATTGGTGTCCAGAGGGTCCTGTGTTTAATCGTCAAGTTGGCTGAGAATTTGGTTTGTAGGTATTTTTTTTTTACTATGCTTAACAACTCACATCAAATGTTCTGTTTATTTTTTTTCCTCTTCTTCCTTCCCTCTCTTTGGCCCTCTGTCTTTCTTTCCAGGATCTTACTGGCATGCCAGGCAGGGTCTGAGCTGGGATTACAGTCAGGCACACCCTGGGAACTGACTCCATACATAAGCGGTGTTCCAGGGTCCTGTTTGTGTCGTCTGTCCTTCAGAGCTTACATTTCCAGTTTTCAGCTCTGATCTTTGAGCCGCACTATAAAATTACATCATAGTTTAAGGGGTTTGGTAAATAAGTCTTCCTGTTCCCTCTTTCAGCTGTTGGCTTTGCAAAGAAGAGGTATGTAGAGGACAGACAGAACTCAAGGTCTCCGGGGCTCCATCTTCAGAGTCCATATATGTCAGCTAGTTAACGAAGCCAGCCTTCCCACTCCAGCAGCTAGGGCTTAGCAACCAGAGCAGGAAACTGGGTTCTATGTGGTGATACGTATCCATAATCTAGATATCTGGGACACAGGGAAGCAGAAGCTGGAGGATCTTGAATCAGTTTGGGCTATCTAAGGGGACCAATGCCTTGGGGAGGAAAAAAAAGAATCACTGTGCTTCAGTTTCCCAGCCTTTGGAGGTGCTGACGATAGGGCTTTGTTGCTTTCGTTTTAATGTGCTTTGATTATTTGTGTCTCACATTGCGATACTAATATTTATTAAAAATAATTATAAATTCCCGACGGAAGCTTTACTTACTGGAAACAATGGTATTTGGGCAAACTCCTCAGAGGGGCAGGGGGGATCATTTTTCTGTATTTTCAGCTTAGAAGGCTTCTCTGTTTATAACATTCTTTTTCTGAAGCCACGTACATACTCTTGGCAGCTGCTATTCATAGCCTGCTTGTTTTCCTGGCTGTTGCTACGTTGTCAGGTGACCTAGAGTTTACCAGTCTTTTGGGTCTTTTTTTATTTTTTTATTTTACCCCTGACAGGGAGTGAAAGGTTTGAGTTTTTCACAGGACACAGTCTTGACACCCGATTTAGATCCTGGTGGACACACCCAGGCCAAGAGCTTCTCAGGTCTGCAGAATGTGATTATCATTGCAGAGTGAGCTGTGACCCCTGAGGGATGTTGAGCCGTGGCACCAGCCTGGCAGCGGCTTGCAGGTCCACTGGGTATGCCACAGCCTGCTCCTGGGGGTAGGCATTTGCTCCAGACTAGGTCACCACATCATTTCCTCCCGATAATGGAAGCTTTATCATCTGGAGATGGAGAGTTAAGATACTTTTATTGAGTCAACTTCCTTCGAAGTTTCTAAGCCGTAGTTGGGATTATGACATAATTGTTTCACATGTTGACACCACCTTTTATCGTAATCGTTTTGCATTGTTTTTGATAAAGGGATAAAAATAATAGGCGACATTTGAAAAAGCGGAGGGATTTTTTTGTTCTTTTATTCATGATACTAAAAATTACCCAAAATAAGATATTTTACAAAAAAGGGATTTTGTTCCAAAAGTGACTAATTTAAATCAGTTTATACAATGAACTTGCTAATGATCCCCAGTCTCGAAGAGCTTAATGCTTTTATACTGTTATCATTTTTTATGAATAGAATTATACAAAAAGTTCCTATTGTATTGTACAGTGAGTTTCACACAACCATCCTTTATCAACAGATGGCAACCAGCACATGAAAAATAATTAAAAAATAAAATGAAAAGAAACCAAGAATGAATTAAAGTGCTTCTTTGCGTTCTGATCTGCATTTTTGGTTTAGAATTTTTATGGTGAATTGCCATATTATCTGTTATATCAGTTTACAATGAGGCTCCTATCAGACATAAAACAGATTTATAACACCATTAAAATACAATATCAAAGAATGAATAAGCAATTCAATAAAATTACAATAACACGAAGATAAAACGAAAGCCTTTTCAATAACAGTTTTATGCAAGAACATTTTGCAGATAAATATGTGTTTATAGATCTTTTAAATGTACATTTATTATAGTGTTCCTAATAGAGCCACAGGGGTTAATTTTTCCTGTGTGTTGTCTTTTATAAGTGGTTTAAAAGCTAGCTGCAAAACTCTTCAATAGATTGTTTTGAGTCTCCGAATTGATTTTGGTAAAGGGAGCTTTTACATTCCTTCAGCCCAATGTTCACACACAAACCAGTCAATATGGCCGGGCCCCCTTGCTCAACGGGTGCCTGGAGGCTTCCCTGTACCACCTGGGACCTGAACATGAAAGAGAGAGAGAAGGAAAAGTTTATAAATGAAGTTTGATATTTTTTTTGAGCGCTCTTTCCA